>NW_019214681.1:0-74333 GCF_002532875.2 Varroa jacobsoni
ATGCGAATTTGTTCATAGCTATCTCTTACCTATTGGCGCGATCGAAATGCGTGGAACATCACGGAAGATAAATGGACAAAAAGATGGAGCTCGACAACGACCAGGACGTCATACTGTTATTGTTGCTGTCTTGTCTTCTGACGTCTACTTTTGCACTGGCCTAAGCAAGCGCAATCCAACACACTATTGAATGTTCTCGACATTGGCGCCGCGACATAATGACTTCCGCTGCACTTTGTGGGGGTAAGGATACGAGGACCCCAGAATCTATAAAGAGGGTATCAAGAGAGTTTGCGCGAGTTCGTAAAGACCATATTCAATATTCGTTTTCTCTGTCTCGGTCTCCGTCAGTGGCGAATCATTGTAACACCCGCAGAAGCCATCTTCCATAGCCGGTTTTTGCTTCTCCAAGTCGCCTTCCAATCAGAAGAGGCAGAGCAGCGGCAACTCAATTCAAAATCGATTTGCACAAATCTCTTGTCAGAACTCCGCCCTCTGAAGAACTCTGCTGAACGGGAGCAGGTGGAAATCCGGGGGTCGAAAGCCCCGGCACCCACACATTTCTACAAGCGCAACGGTAAAGCCATACTAGATTCGCAATATAGCAAAGCATAGAGCATTTTCGTGTTGGCCCTCCCATGATCTTTGTCGTAGAACGCCGAGCGTCGGTATGCACGGATTGTAGAGAACGTCTGTTTGGTCACTCTAACATCGTAATCACCCTCTCATACACACATGCTGTGACATACGGTACAAACGTGTGTCGTCGCGTTTTCCGTTTTGAGTGAAGCTCACAGTGTGAACAGATGAAGTTAAAAGGCGGACGGACGAGGGCACTTGAAGTGGCTGCATTGAGAAATGGGTGCTGTCCAGCGTGACGCCCGATCACCGTTGGAGACATTAGAGATCATTAGCTATGGACGGAGAGAAGGGACCACACGAACACGGTTATAGCCATGGGCACGATCAAACATGCACAAAGGCATCGCGACGAATTTAGGTGAAGCTCGATCTAGCTGGGTGTCAATGGTAAAGGAGCTTGCTCACGGCTGATGAGAACCTCAAAAAATATCCAGATCTCGACAAGAAGCCAGTGTCACTGATGCGCCTGATGTATCGCTCTAGCCGCCGCGTGGTTCTGAAGTAAAAAAAGACTTCTATTGTCACCATTGGCAAGTTTTTTTGTGTTCCAAAAAGGCTCACAATGTGAGAAAAGCTGCTCTCGCACTTTTGTCACATTTACAGCTGCTAGCATTCCTCTCAAATAAATACATCACTCATATATGTTCGAAAGCGCCTTAATGGTTAAACCCACCCTACCCCATTGGACACGACGTGCCAATGGAAAACACGAAGAAGCGTCGAGCGAAGCAACCAAGGCTGTAAGTTTACGAACCCGAAAGCTACCAATGTATTTGTATAACACCTACTGTGTATCACGAAATCGTCTTGCTACTGAAGACACTGGTATACCAAACTATTGATGAGAATCTAACATATCGTAAATACTCGCGAGATGAAACTATACGTTAAAGCATATATTGTAATTATAGATAAATAGAAATAGAGAAGGAGAATAAAAGAATCAAAAAGTATCAGCTATTCCTGTCGTCATTCGTCAGTGCAGAGGTTTTGACTGCTAGTCTTGGTCGCAAAATCTACATTTAAATAAATACGTGTCACTTTAGACCTATCATAAACATTTGTTTGCAAACCCTAAAAAACCTTAAAAGCTATTTTTAAGGTTCCTTTCATATTACTGACAATTATGTATTCTAATTAGCTAGCACCTGCTATCATCAGCTATGGCAGTATCGTCTGCATATGAATGTTGACAGTATCGTTGTCGTTCAACTCTTCAGTTAAGTATAATCAAACCTTCCATTGTCTTTTACGGGCTTTCCAGTTGCAATAATCGCTTCGTAGTATGATGCTGCTAGTTTTTCATTAGTAGTGTCAATTAATACATTCATATTGGCAAACTTATCGAACTGTCAGCGGACTGAGTTGACGGGCTGAGCCTTACCAGAAACTCCAAACACCCCCTATCTCATAACAGGCCGTGTCGTTTTCCTTTTGCTTGCGTCGCAATGCTTAACATGCGTTGGATGACTTTAGAGCTTTTCCTTTTTTCTTGCCTCGGCCTTACTCCGCGTCTGCCCTTTATCTGCCCTAGAACTCGTTCTTCCAAATTGCCGTCGTCTTCGCCCTGATCATTTTCTGAGACGTGCAGTTACTTGGAGCCTGCCTGCTGGCCTGCTTGTCAGTAGGCCCGCCTTTGTTGTCAGGTCGTCCTGGCTGTGTTTCCCTCGGCCGACGAAAGGAAAAACGAAAAGTGAGTCGTCTAAGGGCTGTAGTACCCGGACAACAGCAACTGAAGGGGCTAGTGGTTTCAGTCACCATGTCCTTATAATAGGGATGAAAGGTGGAAAAAGAAGCAGCATCTAGGGCAGTGCGGAATGGAAGCACTGTTGTGATGTATCAGCGGCTGCCGACGCTAGCGATGTTGGTGTTAACGTGTCTAGAGTGTCTGGTGATATATTAGAGTTGGAGTGGAGTGACTGTCGACCACCGAGTCGCCAGTGTCAACGGGAACGGAAAGCACCTCGGATACTTCGCTGTCGCCGCGACTTCATCCGGTCAAGTCTTCCGTTACAGCTTGAGCTAAGTAGCGGTCTCCGGCAAAGTCAGACGGATAGACAGGGTGCTGCGGCTGCTGCAGCAATGAAAACGAACTTCAGCTTAGCAGATGAGCTAAATAAGGTCAAGCACAAACAGGAGAAGAAGCCGGAACGAGCGTCAAGCCGTGCAAGCAAAAGAAAACTAGAGGAAACAACTACCGCCGCAGCGAACCGAAGTGGAGTACAGCCTCTGACAACTACAACACTAGTACAACATAAATGTGAAAGGACAACTGGATATAAGTAAGGAACAGTGGTACTGTTTTTCATCAAGAGTCACACCAATGTTGACGAGTAGCGAAATTGAAAGGCCGCTTTTTTTTTTGTAGAAGTTGTCCTAGCCAACGAAAGCTAGCGAGACGCTGCTTTCAACTCGTCATTTCTTCTTGTAGACGCCTTTGCGCGTTTGTCGCCTTCCTTTCTTCAAATTTACTCACCTTTTCATTGAACTTCCTGCCGTGGCGCATCAGACTGCTGAACAGGGAAGTAGCATGCGGTTTTTGCGCAGCAAGATTGGAACGGGATTCTCCTTTTGCCCGTTCCTTCCTGATTTACACTAAATTCGCACCTTTGCGGAAGAGCCCTAAAATCTCATGTCGCGACGACCCCCGTCACTTCATCTTCCCCTGACGCCTAAACCCTGACGATGGGTGTGGCGCCATATGACATCGTGTAACTGCTACCAAACTACGCTCTCAGTCCAACGACGACGAAAATCCTGGCACTGCAATGGCGACGTGGCAAAATCCACCATTGCTGCTGCTGTTCTAATCAGCGCACCTCTGAAGTCTGACCTTTAAGAGGGAGGGGCAGGCCACCCTTTTCTAAGCGACGACGGCCAGCAGCGGCTCGTGGCCCTGCTGCACTGTCTTGGGCCCTGACGATTAGCTTCCACTGGCGGACGATCTGTCGTTTTTTAAATCATAGCCACAAGGACGGCGTTGAGGCAAGAAGCAAAAGTCAGGGTAGCAGCCTGACGCGAGGAGCCAGTAGCAAAGATGCTTAGGATAGGAATACCTGGGAGTGGCCATCCATTCGCCAAATGCCATGCATTTAGGATCGTGAAGAAGTCAAGATTTACCGGGAGTGGTTGCTTCCCTAGGCGACAGGCCGGGGATGCTTGCACTCGCCCGTACTGTCCAGATTCACTCGTCTACGGCGGCACCCTTGTTCTTCCACTAAGGCAGCCTTCAAGTACAAATTTAAAACTCCGGTTTCCTCGTGGCCGCTAGCCACCAAACGTCACCTACGTTGGGCGCTCACGACAACTGATCACGCCACTCGTTGCAGGCCTTAGTGACTTTTAAACATACCCGAAGCTCAAGGGATTGGGGGGCTTGAAATGCCTTCTACCCCTTCTTCCCCTATAGCAAAGTTGATGCGTTTACTCACGATCGTAAGTTGATTCTACCCCGCAAGGTCCTGGGTATAGCTTCTCCTGAAAAACCGACCGCGCGCAACACAGTAATATTGCCTTTCATAAATATATATTTGTCTATCTCTCTATGCATAATATAAAAGCCTCGAGCTTAATTATGACTCATTTAATAATCATAATATTAAATAATAATAATAAAATACGAAAATGGCGTGCTATTTAATACACCTCTTGAGAGAACATCTTTTGGAAATGTCAGATTCTCGCCAGATCAATAAGTACACGCAGTTATGTTTGCAATACTATTGGCTATGATCACTTCGCCTTGTTGGCGACATATATAAGGACAAATGCAGGAACCTTGACTAGTATTCCTTATTCGTTTAGTCTCCACCTACAATTCATCAAGTTAATGGCAACTTTATATAATATGTATTTCTAATTCAAACAAAATAACTTATTGTTGCTTCATGAAAAAGAACACTCTATACTCACTATAAAACCCGAAACGTTTATTTAGTTGTCGGAATTCTCTTTAATGTCTTTAAGGTACCTAATACATATATGATCCTTTCCCAACTTTCCAGTTTATTTTAAACACTTTTATCATTATGTCTTTTTGTTATTTTTTTTTATTTCGTTCTCAAATATATTCTTGCACCTTTTAGTAAAGGAGCTAGCTGCCAAAAGCCAACTTTGGTAAACACTTTGGAAAACACAGATCTATAATCTTGACACTTTTCCTAATAATTATAGCAGTGTAGCAGGATATTTTTGCCACTGATTCGTCTTCTGAGATTGTGCAGCTTTCGAAGAACGAACGTGATTCTGATGCTTTCCAGGCATCTATCTATGAAACGACCATTTTTCAGATATTTAACGCTTACCCCCTTCATACGACAAAATTTATACCTAATAGATATTGGGTCTAATTTGTCGATATTTAATTTAATATTAAATTCAAAAATAAAAAACAACGAGTAGCTTGTTACTGTATGTAAAGTAAAGAGTACGTTTTCAAAGCACTGTTTTCATTGAGGTTAAACCGGCAAATCTAATCCACGTACCTTGGCGACGAAATCAGAAGTTCTATAGTAAATTGATTAATGCTTGTACTACTGTGTGCGCTTCATTGGTTTTCAATCTTCATTTCTTACTGTGATCACTTCGTTGGGCAATCGTTGCAGTATGGTCCACAGTTTAAACCTTTTGCCCTTCCTGAAAGCTCGCAGTTTTTATGCCTCGGGGCTAGAAACTAATTATTTACGTTCTTTCTCTACATGGGACAATTGTTCTGGCATTCGCGTTTGTTTGATGATATCTGTTTGAGTTTTTTAGATTTGCATAAAGACCGATGCCGCAGGTGACAGTTAGCAGATACCGGTATGAATCTCAACGTAACAGCGACCATTTATTATCCAAATTCATCGTTGTGTTACGAGGTAAGAATAGATCTGATATCGAGAGAAAACATTTGCAAATTAGATTTACCATACCTGTTTGGCTAGTAGGAAAAAATAAAACATATTATGCTAAAGGATATCTTACCTTATTGAAATTTGGTTCCTGGTGTTTGCACTGTTACACGATCCCGTGCTCATGGATTTCCGTTGATGCTTTCTGCCAGCATTCCCACTGGCAATGCCTGCCCGTCCATCTGGTCCTGGCCTCTGTTGTTGATACGTCTTCTTTTCTTTGTCAACCGATATACGCGTCTATTGTATGGCAGCCGATGGCCAGAACACCATAACAACCAGATTGCGATGTAAATGTAAGCAGACTAACTGGCCTATTCGAAAATAGGCTGCTATTATTATTATATATGGATGCTATTCTAATTGACCACCTAATCGCGATTCAACTTCTGGCTAGCCTTTTTGTTAATATATGGTAATATGTAGATAGTATTCGAGAGGCTATAAATAGGTTGCCGATATCCCGCGTTTATTTTTTTGAGATAATAAAGACGACTAAGTAGAATAATTGCGAAACAGTCTAATTTAATTTGATCTACAAAATTACCAATTTATGCTAGGCTTTGTCGTACAACAGTTTTTTTTTTTTTTTTGGGGGGGGGGTGTTGACGATGTTTTACAGTGTTTCAAGGACCTGTCGATGTGAAGCGATCAATTAAACACAAGAAGGGTTCAATGTATTCGTCGCCTTTCTATTATTTGGATTTTTACAGAATAATCAAAGTGCGTACATGCTTATAGTCGAATATGGATGATGTCTCAGCCTCTACAGGTATTATAAACGGTAAACAGGTTACTACAGCATTGTCGAGTAGCGTGTTGTATAGTCTTTTAACATGTTTGTGGTATTTCCGCTAATGAACTGACATCAGCAGTTATAAGGCACGGGATTTTTCTTACCATAATATATATGCTGCATCATAATGTATATGTTGCAAAATGGATCTCTGCTAGATAAAACCATTTCAACCCCATTTCTGCTCTTGCCCGTTGTTTAATAGAGCAACAGCTTAAGGCAATATAAATGCAAGTTACATATGTTATACTATAATACAATATTAAGTTATTATGGACACCGCGGCCGGACGCTTAACCCACATCGGAGCTTGCCGCAGTCGCTTTTTTATCATATTTACGAAAGATTAAAAAAGGAATTATTTTGAAGTAATATTCGTTAGACAACATGGTCCTTTTGTTGATGATGCAGCATTGAAACAGTCGGTTGAAAGTCAGGCCATCTGATAAAGTCATCGATACCAAGTAGCAACATGTCGATATCTGCAACACCCACTGAAATGGCTACTGGCATCGCTGTACAATGCAGTTTTATTTCAACATATTTCAGGCCTGCATTTCCTTTCCTACCAAAGGAATTCACATACATAATTCTCGGGTAATTTACCCTTTAAACGCGTCATGTCTGTCGGAACCCCTAAACGGGAACCCTATAAGATTTCTTATGCTCTTTTTTCTCTCATACGCGAAAAATGCGACACAACTCATATCTGCGTATGTGGCTACATGCCCACTGGCGCGGCCCAAACAGACATAGCATACGTTGTGGCATCTGCTGGGAAAAAGTTGCTTCATGAAACACTATCGCTTTCGGCAGTGGCGGGCATGATCTTGTACTCTCGTGAATGCGCGAGGTTTGACACTTGTGCTCAAAGTATCGGCATCTTGTCTTGTCTCGACATCCGGAACCATTTCCTGCCTCACAGGTCCGTCTGCCTTGCAATGCCTCTGTAAGCGCGTCTCGATACGCCCGGTGAACCGTATTCCAGAAGCAATTTAGGCGCGATTAGCCGAAAACAGAGACAATTCTTACTTTGAGTTTTCTATTTGGTGTGGTTACTTCACTGTTTTACATCTATGATTGCGTGCACCGCTCGACATAGGTGCGCTGACTGGGAAAACTAGAGAATAGGATGACTTTGTTAAAAGCGGCTCAATAGTAAAATAAATAGGATTCCGAGGCACCTCGACAATTCTTTTTGACTTCCGACCATACAATCTTGAACCATTTTGAAATTAGTTAGTTGTATAATTTTTTTTTTGGCACAAATATATAACACGTTTACGCTGACCTGCGGAAATTACAGCAAAAAGTTACTGATACCGGTAAGAGAGCATTGCAAATGTTAGTTATAGGTAAATAGTATTATACACTAGCAAAATTCACTGGACCGTTTTGAAGGCCTAATGCGAGGTTGCTGGTACACGACTACAGGAAGGTCATGGAGCATGCATGAGTTTTTGCCTATCGTTATTACCTAAACGGAGCACATAAATTGTGAGTCTTGTTGCGTGACGACACCGCCGCCGCCGCCGAAACTGCCACCCCTCCTGCAACCACCAAAACCAGCGCCTGCAAGACACTAACGTGCTTGCATGCACTAGATAACAATGGCCCATGCAGAGGCAAATGCATAGGTCTCGCAAACATTGCTCCCGTTCGTCTTGTGTCCGCTGAGCTTTTTCAGGCTGTCGTACTTGATTGTGGACGTTGTTGCGGCGTTCACCACCCTTACGGTAGGTGTACTGATTGTTGTTACTGCTATTGTGATCACTGACATCATCTGAGATCAACAAAGCGTTGTGAGTCGCGGTTGTTGCTTGGCCTGTGCGAGCAGCCGCGTGGGTGGTGAGTGCAGGTTATTCGTGTGCTACAGTGCAGTTAGTTGGAAAAAGGAGAACAAGGAGCCGAATGACTCAGCTATTTTCACTGCCACTTCTGTTCCTTGCTTGGTCCGTCTTTTTCGTCGTGTATATGTGTGTGTGTGTGTGTGTGTGTGTGTGTGTATACGTTCTGTGTCTTTCTCTCCGTCTTTTTCTCCTACGTCTATAGATGTTCTTTTCCCCTCATTCCTTCTCGTTTCTCCATTCTCCATGTGTAATGTCTCCTCCATTTCGAAGTCTATGCTCCCCACGTCCCTTTGCCGCGATAGCCCCTCTCGCCCACGTCGCCCGTTCCTTCCTTCCTTCTCTCCGATCGACTGGCGGGCAGTGAGCTCGCCTTACTGACACGACCAGTGGGCTTTCGGGGCCAACTGAGGCAGTGCTAGTGTTCGCATGAGATGAACACTGACGCTCGGGGCTGGCGGCTCCGAGGTTTGCTTCGGTTGGGGCTGTTACCGCCGTCTGCTTCGTTTCGCTGCTGCGACCAGACTGCCTGGCCGCAGAGGTGGTTGCCGTGTTGGTTGGTACAACAATCGGAAAATCAACAATGATATATCGCCCACTCACCCAGCTACTCCGCCTTTTCCAGGTTCGGCCAAATTCATTCATTCATTATGCCTACCGACGACGGCTAAAACCGAGCCGGTGCCGGCCTTTTATTGTGGTTCCTCCCAACTACATCGCCTCACTCACTGTCTTTAGCTCTGAAGGCAGCAGCCGTATGTGGTGAGTGTTGATGTTTGTCCATGTGTGTCTGTGTCCCAGTGTCCCTATTCTTCTCGAAGATCTCTTCCGTCTATTCTACGCTCACTTAGTCCTTCGTTCCGTCTCTTTGCCCCGATCGTTCGCCGATCCCATTGGGAGCTCTTCTTGGCCTTCCATTGTCCCCTGTTGTGCCCCGTTGCCCCGTCCGCCTAGCCGAAAAGCCCAACACAGTTAGCCGCAATGTCCTAAAACTGACCATTGGCTCCAGAGCAAGGACAGAGCTGGACTATCCTGGCGACCTGATGATGGTCGTCACGGTGACGGTGGTATCCTGATTAAACTCGCACTACACATTGCAGCCATAGCCACACTGGTAGTTCGCTGCTGTCTTTACTCTGTTCACCAGGAAAAGCTCTTTTATTGTAAGCAGACACTCCGGTATCGTCAGGTCAGACTTCGGTTCATCGACGAACAATATGAACCTATTGTTCGTTGAGAAACACTTCAGACGTTTTCTTGTTACCCCTCTATTTCCTGGTTTGTATTTCCCAATGAGTCAGTGTATTTTTCTGCAACTGTACAACTGTGTTACTGATTATGAACACGCCAGCGTCAATAGCGCCATACGCCACTTGAAACAAACGTTATTATGCTCATGTTTGCACCTACCGATAACACATCCACCAGAATGTTAGTTAAAGAATAATTCGTTTTGCGATGACTTAATTTAACGACATTGATGGCGTTACCTACAAGGCTCGACTTCAGAGCACAATGTTCATGCTACTGATGAACATGGTCTTATTGTCTTGACAAGATAGCCCTTACATTCGTTGTCATCGGTGGTCCCTTCTCCTAGATGAACTCAACGGCCTAGCGCCTTGAATTACCAGCATGTACTTAACCGGCGACACACAGGACCGTCACTCATTCTCTTTGGGTTCGCTACACAGCCACAGCAGAGTTATAGCGAAGTCGTGCTGCGCTTCTTGCCATTCAAGATGACCCCATCCGACAAAGCGACCCCAACGAAAACGTGAGATCCCAAGAGTCCTCGTCATTCTACAGCGATGCCAGTTCGCCTATAATACAACTGCCCTATGACTGACTCCAAGGGATATTGTCCGTATGACCGGCCGCCGCCGCCGCCGCCGCCGCTGGGAGGCTGCCTGTCTGCGAACTAGAGGCCTACCGACCTGTCTGCTAGATAGCGCTCAAAGACGAACAAGAACAAGAAGCGAGTGAATTTGAAAAATGAAATTTTTACAGCGCCACCTAAAACGCCGACTACAGCCACTAACACCATCGTCGGCTCCGCGGCGACGGCTACGATGGCGCCCAAACCAGATCCGTTTGACTGCGTCCGTCGTACAAGTTCACGACTTTTACACACCGAGAGAACTAGGCTCCGTCTGTCCGTGCGCGTTTCAACTAACGGGCCAGCGAGCAGTGCAGCAGTACCAGCTAATCATGTTGTTATATGCGTTTTCTCCTCTTTGCGTTTCTTGGCCTTGCCTTTTTTCTCTTGAGCGCTGCTCTGTAAATGGGCGGCACCTTTGTATTTTTATATCTTAATCTTGCAGAATTCGTGTATTGCACACAACTTCGACTTCTGCCAAGTCGACTCGACTTGACTTCTTCCGTTTCTTCCGTCTTTTCCATTCCTCCAGCAGCGGCAGTTTCTTGACGAGTTTCTCTTGTTCCTAGGAGACCAGCAGGTTGCTGCTATGGCAGCAGCGTTCGGATAGTTCGGCAGCACGCGTTCGCACCCGCCAGTCCTTTACTCGTTCAGAGAAATCGACTACGATGATCCCAAGACATTGTTGTAAGACTTGTATTTGCGTGTATGCCTCTATATTACGATATCGCGCGCGCTTTCTTCCTCTAGCTACGTTTCCCCTGATATTTCTATTTTTCTCTACCTTTCTCGCTGAATCCCGTCGAGCGCTATAGGGCGGACCGCACCCTCCTTCGGTATTTCGCCCTAAAACACCTTCTTCTGCATACTCGGTTTGCCTACTCTGTATACTGTGCCTACTAGCCGGCCGCTGAGGGGCAAAGGGTCTACTTGGAAGTTGGGGTAGCATACACCCCTATTCCTCTTGCCTATACCTGCAGTTCGCTTTCGTTAGTCTGCTTTTTTCCGCGACGCCACGACTTCCTCGTGCGTTTTTCTTCGTTCTACTCGTGAACGAGGAAACGATCGTGATTTCCCCGGAGGCTCTCAAAAGCGGCCGTTTCATATTCCTACGCCACGCATCCTGGTACTAGAGGATCACGAGATCACCGTCACGCTGATGATGGCGCTGTAGCCGAGCAAGATAAGCGAGTGACGACGGAGGTAGGAATAAGAAGGAGGCTGTTAAATTTGTTGAATTAATGAAACTGTCAGGTCCTTGTTGAACCCTCAAGAGCTGCGCGAACAGTGCCCAGATCTAAGGACAGCTTTAAGTTGACATACCGTACCGAGTGACGTTTCCCCAACACGCATCAGAACTGTAAACTCGGGTAGAGGAAACACGAATTCTGCTAATAGCAGGAGTAACCAAGCAAAAGATCATTAACAATCCAGCATCATTTTACTACTACAATTTCTGCTCGAATCCGAGAATATATATATATATATATATATATATATATATATATATATATATATATATATATGCGCATTATATTAAAAACTATTGCAAGCCTATATTCAACCTCCTTAAAAAATAATAGGAAGCTTCTAGGGACACCCCCAATGCTAACGTAAGTAGATTTTAACAGCTCGTTTGTTTCATGGCTATCACATTAAATTAATCCAAATGTATGTTATATAGACACTTTTTCTATTAAATTCAAAATTGGACTATTAGTGCTAAGCCAGACATATAGTACGTATAAGATATGAAGTTCTGTTCACGTCACGCTGATACACTTGATTAGACATTCTTTGGGTGTCTGTAATATGTACTCTGCAGTAACCTCAAAGAATGTGCACATCTAACGTGTTGATCTGGTTTTACAATCTGATACAATCAACGTGTCAAAAACAATATAGTAAACTGCAGTGTTAATAGGCTGGGTCGAAACCAACGATTTATTAAACCCTAAGCACGAGCGGCATAGATACACTCTATCTACAAAACAGACAATTACTAGTGGGGGGCTAAAACACAATAGGAACACGAAGCGTTGCCGGAAGCCACTTTCGATGTGTTAGTCTACGTCTCGTTTCATGCGTAGATGGAGCTCAGTCAGCCTTGCCCATTTCTTATGATGAAATGACAGTCGCTCAACTGGCAACCTGTAGGTCATTAGCTGGTAGTAGCCACTGACATTGCTGTTGCCATATCCTAAGTACTAGTTCATCGATAAATATCTGGCACCGGAACTGAACGCGTAAAATGAAGGCAACTAAGTGCGTATTAGGCAAATGTAGCTCAAACGCAACTGTTCCGCGGTACGATCGGTCGATTATTCGGTGTGGTACCAATCCGAAAACCGATTATCTTTGCCTGTCTCATCTGTTCGGTTCCGTTGTCTGCACTGACAACCAATACTTCATTCGTGAGAACATAACGTCCACATAAAGCATCAATCCTTTACTTTGCCTTCTTTCTACTGGCCCCCGATCGTAGCAGAATTCGCTCATTCAGGGGCAAATACTTGGACGCGCGAGCACCGGGTAAATTCCTTTTTCAGGAATTGGTCCTGCTGCCGCTGCTGGTGGCACTGCAGCTGCCGCTACTGGTTTCTAGAGCAGAACCGACTGAGATGATCCAAGGGCGTGCGACGAGACAGCAGTGACTCCTTTGTTCATTGATGCGATCAGGCAGATCGCACTGCCAGGGTCGCTCGTCCTGTGAGAGTACAAAATGGACGCACTAGGCAATACTGTTCGTGGCTTTACGGCACTTTGCCTATAGTAGCCCTCTGTAACCGTTGTGTGCCGATCTTTCAACCACATCGGTTCTTGGGGTGCCCCGTTTAGACAGGCTTAGCGACCTACGGTGCTCGGGCAGGCAAGCAGGCGGGCAGACAGGAAAACAGGACCACTGCAAAAGCGGACAGCAGCAGCAGCAGGCTCAGCGGGAAGCTAAATTGTAAATGATATTGCTTGTTGTGCGTGTTTCGTTGGTCCTGCGGCAGCAACTTGCAGGCAACCCTGCCTTTCTCTCTTTCATTCCCCGCGTCGCATCGTAGAACGGCCGTCAGGCTTTATCCTTCCTCTTCGAATTTTTTCCGCCCGCCCATCTCCATCGCTCCAAAAAGTAGTCGGGACTGCAACCGCTGCCCAAGCAGCTTCGGAAAGAACGACGAGTAAGCGTCGTAAGGAGTGGAAGTCTTCACGATCGTCAGGGTGAGGTGCATCTCAGTTCCCAAGGGAAACTTTACTCGAGTATCTGTCTCTATGCCCCTATCCCTCTGGCGGTTGCGCAGGGGCCCACGTTCCCCCACCTACAGCCGCTTAGGCGCTGGTGAATTTAACTGCACAGTCACTAGCGCGACCACAGTTGCGGCGAGAAAGAACGAGAGATACGGAGAGATCTCAACGTACACAACGGCACTGGCAGCCATATAACGCGATTCGATCTTCGCAAGGCAGGCTCGGACGCGCCAACCTGCCCCGCTTCCGAAACAACATCCTATCCCCAGTCCATTCTTTTGCCCCGGCGTCTAGCTGGATTGGGCACTCAGCTATGCCAATGGCCGAGAGATTCAAAGAGTCTTTATCTGACGATCCAACCTCCTACTAACGTGTCTCCATGGTAAGACAGTTTCACAAACTTCATGCTACTGTGCAACTGCTGCGGCCGCTACCCTATGAGTTGGTCTCTTGAGCCAAATGAGATCCTCCTTTTTCTTCAATCCGTTCCTGCGTCGCTGAATCCTGGCGTGGCTTCCAGTTTGAGTTGCAGAGTACTGCTATGTAGCACTGTTCTACTGCTGCTGCCGCTGTTGTCCCAATGTGACCTACCATCGTACGCGTGCAAGGCGATTACCAACGCGCGCCTTCGTCCCATTCTGCTACACATTATTCCAATACTTGTTTCGCCTAAAATGCCGCGGTATAAAGACATCTCCTGCTAGATACAGGATCTAACGCCGTTCCGTCATTCGACGTTCTTGCTCATCTAGGCGCTTTCTGCTTTTCTTTGGGAAATCGATAGCTATAGAGGGAGAAGCTAGAAGTAAAAGACGGCTACATCTTCGGATTTCATTATGGCCGTATCCAGTAGCGCATTACGAGCAAAGACAGTGCACGAATGTAGGTGCCGATACGACAGCAAATCAGGGTCGACACCCAAATTCATACCAGAAATCTACGATGACGGCGGCATCGGCGAACGGTACTTAGGCGTAAAGTCGTAGCCGAGACGAACGAACGCAACTACCGACTAGAACGACACTAGGGAAAGAGCGACGGCTCAGGTTCTGAAAGCAGAAAAGGCCTTAGTCTTTAAAAACAGCCGGCGAAGTCAACTTCGTCCTCCTCTGCAAATTGAATTACTCGCTTGACTCAATCGCTCTATTCGATAGAGATGAGCCGATGGTCGGTCGTCGCTTGCTAAACTCACTCCGCCAGCCACAGCCAGAGAGAAAGAAGCCTCCCAGACTCCGGGACGCTCTCGGACGAATTGAGACGATTTGACGCTAAGTGGATGAAGCGAGCAGAAAGCAGCAGCTGACAAACTGTGGGTTGGCGAAGACACCCATCCACGTTCATGCCCGTGCCACTCCCTTCCTGCTTAGCCCAGATCCTCTCGGGCCGGTTCCGCCGCGCCCACAGCGCTACAGTTGCAACTGCGGTGACCTGAAATTCAGAGTAATGCACTTGCTCTATTACATATGATACTTGGGCCGTCCGACCGCGCTCCGGCGTCTTCCGAACAATGCTTGCTTCAACATGTTCGTCATTTTAACATATAGTTGTCACCAAGTGTAACTCCAAACAATCAGAATTGTGCTAAATACGAAGCGCGCCTACTATAACAGACGGCGGACATGCGCTAGGTACAGAAAAATGATATATATATGTATATCCCTGATGACGTGTACCATGATATATCATTTTTATTTAATATAACCACCATCGACTATGATTACAGTTTAAAATTCAAAACTCAATTCAAAACTTACGCCTGTAACCGGTCATTATAAATACACATGCGTGAACGGTACATGCCCTCAAATGTGCCTCGAAAACATTACATATAGAAAAACGCAATGGGACTGAGCTTTTCACTGCTAGCAAGCCAGAAGTTCTGCTAATACAAGAGTTCAAAGTGGATAATAAATTTTAAAGACGCAACAAGGCCCAAGGTCTCAAAAAACCTAACCGTTAGAATTGATCTGGACGATTCAGTTGATATTTCGTTCTGTAAAACCTTTATTATTCTCTTCTGCAAAAGCCTGGATATATTCAAAGTGGCTTGCTGAGTCATTTTCATGGATTTTTGAGCCTTCTAAACCTAAATTCTTGTAACGATTTTCCGGTTCGTCTGATCAGAGTTGTCCTTGAATTTTTCAGAGCTGAGTGAAGACCGGTCTTTTGCTTTGTTGAAGAAAAAACTGGTTTGGCAGCAGGAGTAGCGGATGAACCGATGCCCGCTATGGCAAACAGTCCACCAAAATTTGTGCACTTATATAAGTCATCATTATTGTGCAGCATTACAGAACCGTTCTTAGCTGATATAAAATCATACTTTGGCTAAGGCATCAACCTCACATCGACAAAAGTAAAGCTCGATCTAAATAAATTCTATAAGAGCACGACACCCTTTGCCAGAACTTAGGCATGTTTCATTCAAAGCATACGCTTAATGACGATTACTCCGTTTAAAAACAACTTTTAATTCTTTAGTTATAGTTAACTGTCATTTATCCTTTATTCAATAACGTCCAAAAAAATATATCCATATGATAATGAGCAGTATCTAGATTTTTGTGAGAAACACATTTTCCACGTTTTTTCTATTGCTGTTGCATCGGTCAAAACCATTTGACAGCTCTCAATTTCGTAGTGTCCAGAACTAGTTTCTCATAGTTGACGCGTTGACGTTACGTACAGACTTTCGCTGTTACTTTGTCAGTAGCATGATATGCGATGTGTTTCTGTCTGTCTATATATTTATGTACAATGATTGAGAGAGCTCATTATACAATTAGTCTCTACTCCTAGCTAATAACGTATACTGCAATTCGCTGTCAGAACCGGATCTCCTAGCTCAACGTCATAGAATCAAGCAGCGAGCGACGATGAGACAGTTCCGCCAGTTTACGAGACGGCATCGGCGTGAAACCAATTCAATTTTCAAAATGATCACTACCAACTGGTTTGTATAGCAGGCTCTAGTCCTCCGAACCGTTTTACTGCAATCATTTCAACCCGTCAACCATAAGCGCGGCGTTTACGATGCTCGCACCACCCGCTAACTAAAATATCTTCGTCGCGCTAATGTTCTAATCCTTGTTTCGGGGGCATCCGCTCACACTGCTCAAAGATCTCCGAAACCCCTAGACTAGGCCACATGATTTACACATACGAGGACAACGCACATCGGCCCCTAGCGGTGTCTTGTGGCGTTTTTAATTCAATTTAATGTTTGCCAACAGGACATACAGACGCACATACGCCGAACGAGAGATAGACGAAAACGAAGCGAGAGTGAGATGTTGCTTTCTATCAGCGTGACGACGACTTCAGATCGGCGACTTACGACCGAACAAAAATTTCAAGAAGAGTCTCTTTTCTCTCGTCATCGTCTTTGTCTTGCTACCGCGTTCCAACTGTTGGCAGCACTAGTAACATTTTATTTATCTCCTTACATACGTCTTGCATTCTCCCTACCAGTTGATGGTGGCACAGGCCCACTGAGCTGGCGGCGGCCGACAGAGGTCGGGGGTCGTCTTTTGCCAATGGAGAATCAGAGAATGACACAGCGGAAGAATAGAGAGAGAGGGAGGGATGGGGCAGCGAGAGAGAGAGACTGATGAGCAGACGCTAAGAGACGAGCTGGCCAACGTTGATTTTCTATCCTCCAGCCCAAGTGTTTCGCTATTTAGTGGAGCCTTTAACTGAAAGTGTCGGTCCTCTCGTTAGAGCGCCTGACTCGAAGTGGGTGCTATGGTCAAAAATGGGTCGGGCAGTGATTTTTATTTTTTCGTCTAGCCGTGCCACCCCCCACCCCCCTACTAGAGCAGCCGTAGGCTTGGCCGGCACTGCCTCCGTGGGGACTGTTACTGCTAATCGCTCAAACGCTTAAACTGAAATGGGCTGAGTGGCAAGTTTAGAGCAACTGCAGAGGTGGCCGCTGCAGTAATGAAGAGCGGAACTGGTATATTTGACCTATCTACGAACCGGGTGGCAACGACACGCGCGCAAAGGAAGGCCAAAAAAGAATCGAGCTAGAGATCAAGAATTGGGAACCTCTCATTCAACGACAGTTAGGAGATATTGTAAGCTACGATTTATTGATTACATTTTCACTGGTGCTGACAGCGCTCTTACTATTGGCACAATCAGATTTTTGTTGTTTTCCATATCGACGCCTGGCAGCTTCCTACAGATTGCGTCCGTTTTACAGTCATTTTTTGTCGAACAGCCTCTAGGTCAAAGATAGGTTACTCCGACACGTCTTGTAGTATATCAGTTTCCAGCGGATCGTTGGCATCTCATTACAACAGTAGGAACTGCTATCTATATGCGTCAGCTATAATTTCTGGGAAATTAGGAAATATGTTGAACGTGCCACGACACGGACAAAATTCTATGGAACCTAACTAGTAAGGTTTTGCTTAGAGGATCCGTGGAAATTCAGAGCCACACCGTAAAACAACTGGCTGATTTATTGGTACATAACGATATCTGAGGCAAGTCAATCGTATTGATTAGCTATCGCCGTAGGATAGAATTCGATGTAGAAAGATAGTTCAATAATTAATTTCGGTTACTTAGCCTATATATTATTTATTTTTACACGTATATACATATATAGATTTTATATTATTCATTTTAATGTTACAGCGCCTAGATTTTCCCAGTAAATCTTCCGTGTGCGGATCGAACTGACGCCATAGTTACTCACTACATGTTATCTTTCAATATTTCCACAGGATGCATTATAAAACTTACATATTTCTTACTTCGTAGTAGGCCTTTTGCGATACAGCCTCACAGTCACCGTGGTAAGGACTAACTCTACATACAGGCAGTGCAGTTGGTAAGCGCTATTGACAGTTTGCACGATGTACGTTGAAGATGCATGCAGAACATATCCCCCAGTGCGAAGAGTGTAATCGTTGGTTCAACATGTTTTTCGATAAAGGACATGTATGTTTACATTACATTCTACCTATCCTAATATCACATCCGGTGATCTCGATCTGAAAGTACAATTCCGAGAACGTCTTGATGCAGTAAGACGACAGAGGCCAGTCCCCTTATCGCTTTAACATAGATGTGGAATTATGACTGCCAGCTTATAGATTTAAACGGAGATGTTAGAGTTGCTGAGCTTCAATATATAGAATTAGTGGCGAAGACGTCGTCTTCAGGCTGACTATACTATTGCATCCTGCGTCTGGCGAAAGGTGTCTCTGGTTCCAGTAAAAGTTGGGTAGACCACATTCGGAATTGGGCTACTCGTAAATGAAAAAATATGCTATAGGTATTTTTTTCATGGGGATACTCGATGTTTCAAGTTGTACGTGCGGTGCTGCCGTTAAAGATTCTATCCGACGGCTGGTTCCCACGGAACGAAATATGTCTATGTCCGTATTCGATTCTAGGCCATAACGTGTTTATAAGATTAGCAAATGAATACTTTACCCACTAAGCTATCACGCGGACCTTTCAAGGAGGTGCCCGATAGACCAAGCAGGATTAACTACATAGGCAAGGCAGGGACACACGTAATTCGAAATTCAGCTTATAGGAACATATGGTCCATATCAAAAGGAGACAGGAAGGAAGGAAGGATGACTAGGAAGGGCAAAGATGACACGCGAATTATAGAAAAAGCCGTTTGCATTCAATATAGCCCGCTCAAACGCTATAATGGTAGTAGGTGTTCGATAGTCACTACGATGAAATTAGGCAGCACATAGCAACGCCAGCCAGAGAGCGGAATTATTATTGGTTATACGAGGATAACACTGCTTGGAAAAAAGGAACCAGACTGACCAAAGGTACGAACGGGTAAAACAGACTCGATGGGTATAACTATCGAAGGCCAAGAACAACAAATTCAAGTAGTCCTTAGATTTGGAGCATCGGGGTCGTTCATGGATTTTAGGCGCGGCAGGCTAAAAGTCAACGTGTCGAGAAGTGTTCAAAGTAGTTAAATGAAGAAGAGCGCATTGTGACAAATAGTGGGATTTTAGAACACTGCATTAGCTGCATAAAAGGTATACAACGGCATATAAAGGTAAGAATAAATTCGGATTATGAATAGACGCTATGAAACGTAAACTATGTCTAATTCGTTATACTTAATTAGAAACCATATCTACGAATTATGAGCATTGTAGTGCCAATATTTAGGAAAAAAAAATAGCTATTATATGGAAAACTATAGGTGAAATGTGAACAGAAAGGACAAAGCCAGCGGTAAGTATATCGGAAAAAATAAGCAAACTTTTTCCTAAAAAAACAGTATTGCATAGTAATATAATAATTATAATAATAATAAATAAACACACTGTTACGTGCTCTACGGTATCGCCGTTACGTATTCCATCGGACAGTTGGCTCCCAGTACTGCAAAAAGTCTGCTTATATCCGGGTTCGACACAGACCACAATACATCCCCAATGGTAGCAGGCAAATACGTGATAGGCCATGACCTATCGCGATAAAAAGGCCGTGCCCTTCTTCAGAGTTCAGCTGCCGTGTCTTTGATTAAAGGTTAGCTCAAGTGTAGTTATATTTTACCGTGCGATGTCGTCAGGAAAGCTGCGGTCAGACTACGCAACTCTTCGAGCAACATCAACGTTACCTTCAAGTTCGATCAGCTGTATTACTTACACATAGCGTAACTTCTTGCGAACGATAACTGGGGTAATTTTTGATTCTGGTAAACTAACGCCGTTAACTAGCCTAAAGCGTTGCCTAGATTCGTAAACTGTAGATTGACCATTACGCTGATTCAGCTTTGACTGCTGGTCGTTTTTTTTTTACAAGAACTACAAAGAAGTTAGGATTCCTTTGTTTTTGCAGGCTTCGTCAAGCAGCCTTGTTCAAGCTAGCTTGTCTAAGTACGTCATTCTATCCGCAGGTTCATATTCTGTGTCCGTTCACAGTAAAGGGATACGCAAGCCTTTCATTTACACACACTTCGATATCCATCCATCCATCTACTTATGAAACACTTGTCTACGTTGTTTAGAAATATTATATTATACTTTATGACTAGAGCTGCACGCATTCAGTGTGAGAGTATGTGCTAATATTTAATGTCTGACGTCAGATACGGCCTGCCCTTTTTTTTGTGAAACAAAAAAAATTTGAAATTGAGCTCCCTCTGAGTTGAGGATCCACCTTAAGCATCTGTCGTCACGAACGAACTTGCTCCTTATGCTGATGATCTGTCAGATTCGTCCTCGGCACCCATGAGAAGCTGAAACATTTCCCTATCCTTCTCTTTAGCAATATGGACGCAGTTTGAGGACACCCCTGTAACCTCCATTTGTGGCTGTTGGTAGACTGTTGAAGTAGACTTCACCGGTAGATTAAGCCAAAAGCAATTTTCGGATCTATCTGTCTGGTCTCTGACCCAAGCACGAGATTTTTTTTCTTTTCTAGCGCCCACATACTTCCCAAGGGTGTGTCACGATATCTAGATCACAGCACGAACGAGTTCATTGAGACATCTCGAATGGTTCTACGTTACGCAATATCTACTTTTAAGAAGTGTCAACGAATCGAATCGAGAGCCACAAAGAACAACAAACTAGAGATAAAATAATCTCTAGTAATATCTGTTAGTATTGATATGTACTATTTATGACCGGTCCATCAGGTCCTATTAAAACGAAATCATTTATAGCCCGTATTCAGTCCAACTTGCATATCTAATTCTTCCATAATGTGGATATGGGGCAATGCGAATGCAAAGTAAAATGTTCATGTACCATAGCACTAATGTAAGAACAAAAAATGAAGTTACTATTGAAATTAAGCTTACCAACCGCTCAGGCTTGACCTTAGGGACATACCACTTTCAGACACAATGGTGTTCCCTATTCCTGTACACGCAATCTTCTTTCAGCTGACCTGCTTACGGCCGATAAGCGCTTGTTGACTCTGCAATTGGACGGCTCTTACCTAGTAGTGATCTAACCCCTACTCAGTGGGCGGACTGAACAAATATATAATTTATAAATTAAATGATTTAAAGCGCAATCATGAGTGTACTCGCGCTCGCTTTGCTGTCCCGCTATAGCCTCTGCGCGTGCCTCTGTAGGCAGTAGGGCTTAAAGCGGGTGGTTGAGAACGCGAGCCATCATCTCCACTCGTGGACAGCTCAAACTTCAAACCGTCGAATAGCGCGGGTTTCTCAACTGCACACTCTGCTACAGCGAGAAGCTGACCTATTCCGGTTACTGTGAGACTGGTTCTGGTCCCTGTGAGTATGTATTTAGGCAACTCCCATTGTATCTTAACGATATTGTCTCCTGATGAGTTCGAAGCAATTATGTTTATAGGCCCAACATTTACATATTGATCACATTTTTCCAACACTAACCTTTACTCGTACCCACTATGTGCAGTTAATTAGATATAAGCTTACTTGATTAAGGCTAAGATCATTTTTCATGAGCGCGGGAATTTTCAAAATTTTCGGTATGTTCTGTCTAGCCAAACCCTGTCGGAGCGAGCGCGAGTTGGCCTTCTCTACCATAAACCTGTGCAGCAAGATAAGGAAGTTGCAGCAAGCAACGATTCACGACTTGCACGAACCAACCACTCCACTACTCGGCGTCAAGCTACCTAGATATCCTGCTCTGCGATTGCATTTCTTTGTGCACGCCTCTGTGTGAGCAGATTTCCATCATATAGCGGCAGTGCAGCCCAGCTTACAGACAAACGACACGACACACATATCTGTATATATATTTATACGCAGGTAGACACGAACTGCATACAGCAGTGCACCATGTCGGCTTCTAGCTGGCAAACCTCTTGAGCCACCGGCCGCTCTAGATCATGTGACCTTTGTTTGACCCAGCGGAGTCGGCAGCCCCCTTTTCCTTGGAGAGCAGCCAAACAGTGCTCGGATCAGAGCTACTCAGAAGCTTGGCTGTTCGGCGTTGCTGCCGCAGTCTTAAGCAAACGGGCGCCGGTATGGAACCTAGATGGCAGCCCGATTCCACTCGAAACAGTCGCCCTTTTAGGCGCGCGCGACTTTAGGGCGTGTGCGCCTTGCGCCAAGGAAAGCCTGCGTGTGTAAGTTGTGCAAACACAATTCGATAAAAAACCATTAACCAGCTATTGGGCGAGATAAGCGCTCCTTCCGCTGGTTCTAGCAAGCAGCCAAATCATAGCTGCCCACTAGGTCTAGCCCCAGCTAGGGTTGTTAGTTGGGGGCACCCTAGCAAATCGTATCTACATCTACGTGTGCAGTGTAGATGTCGAAAAGTCGTTCTGAGTTCAATCTGTGGACGAACTACGATTGTATGCAGCGAATCTCATTATAACACCAGCCATTATTATCGTAGTAGTGGTACAACGGTTGGGGATCGGAGAGGCGTTTCAAAGGCGTATCCATCCACAGTCGTATCGCGCTAGATGCAGTCACTGACCGTGAACTACATAATAATTGCATGCTACGATTAACAATAAAGAGCTGAGCTACAACGGCAAGGTGTGAGATTTCGAGTAATAGACATTATAGAATAAGGCAGGAAAAACTCACATGTAGAAGAGAACGTTTAATGAGGGGTGTGATCAAAGTTGCTTAACGGGCTTGTTCGGTATTTCGCGTGGGAACGGACCAGAAGAAGGAGCACCCACTTTCATATTGGAATCGGGTTTATTGAAAAGTAACCTGAATGGTTATATTTCCAAACGCTCAGGAATGAATAATTAGCTCATAATTTCATTAGAATCTTAGCCGACCAGTACGTTAAAGCTGCACCCCCGATAAATCGAGCGATCACGTAACAGTTAATGCCGTAAGACTGTGCCTATTTAATCTCACTGATAGTTACTAGCAACTGACGCTAATTTAGAGCTAGAAAGAGGTGAAGTCGTGTTTGAGATTGCGCGTCTGCTACTTATAACGTTTAGCTAAACCAGTTATCAGATTTAGCATGTGATTCTGTAGATATATTCTTTGCTACGGCATCTTACTTCGACACTTTTTTATCTTCATATAGCGGCAGATTCTCTTGACAATGAGTCTTACTCTACTGGCAAATGCTAGTGACTGATAGAGACCAACAGCAGGAGAATCTTGAATTGCATCAAAACCGGATTCCGTGTCCCGAAATTCAGCCATAAAAATCTCCTAAAAGAAGCAATGAAAGGCGATATATATTCTACCACCCGAACTATGGCAAGTGGAGATGCATTAGAGCTAGCTAGTCACTCTGGCGGACGACCATGGGAAAGAGATGCTCAAGCCAAATACAAACATAACTCAAAAAAGGACATCGACATTTCAATGTCAAGATTCTGCAGTGAAGGGGCATAAAGCGACAAATTGATCAAACGATTGGATTCTGTAGGGCAAAAAGCAGTTGGTTTACTATATGAATGGGAAACTTTCAGCAGTATCCAATAACGCGACAGTTCGTCAGACCCATCAATGATCGCAATCAGTATAAAAATGGGTACTCTCCAATCCGGAGACGGACCGAGTCAATCGAGAGAGCGCTCAAAATGTACGGGCAAGAAGGACACCACAGGACAAACAGAAAAGCCGAGGTTGGCGGAGAGACGCGATTATGTCCAAAATAACGTGCGGGTCTTTTTTGACTTTTCGTGTATGGAAACCAGTATTCAGATCGAGGACATGACAGCACTGATTTGTTATCGGGAAATACGGTCGGTCAAAACATATACAACAGCGTATAGGTTCCATAAAAAAAACCACTTCTACAAACAGCACCCTCCGTACCGTCATTGCAAATGGCATGCGCACACATACTAAACAGAACCCTAATTATCTACAAATTTTAAAACAATTTTTGAAAAGACTTGCTTTAGATATTCAAGTCGAAAACAGCGAATAAGTCTATATTATGTATTAGCACGATCTAACGTAAAATTTCCACCGGTCAACTATCGTGCTGATTGACCACCGCGTACAACTAGTGCGCCAAGTTAGGCAACTTATCCAGCACTTATCTACAATAATCATAAATTTTCGAACAACAGTTATATAAAGCAAAAGGCATGCCTATGTACAAAACACGTAAGTAACAATTTTCAGCGCCGGCGTTAGCGAGAAGATGTTGGTAGACACGTTGAAACGGGCCGACGAGACGTTCCTGACAGGGGGGTTCAGGGGAAAGAGGCCGGGCTGCAAACGGTGGTCTGGTGATCCTACCGTCGTAGCGACCACCCTGCCCCTTCGGTGACAAATGCGAGTAATTAAAGCGCGGAACTCATTTGTTGAGCTGGATCAGAAGCCTTAGCCCTTTCGAGACCACGTTCCTGGTTCTTCCGTGTCTCTGTTTGCCGAGGTTCTCCTTTGTTTTTTCCGTCTAGTCTGCTTTTTCTCTCTCTCCTTCTCTCTTTTTTCATTCTCTCAAATCGAAGCAGCGACTTGAACGATTGCCCCTAGGCGGGAAGGACTAGACAGTATCCGTCTGCTTGGTGGAATGAGTCGTCGCATGGATAACGCGAGCCTGCGTTCGGTGATGGGAGACCTGTATCAGTGACGGCTGCATCAACGTAGCCGTTGGGCCCCTTCAGAAAAGGGGCACACCAAGGAATCAGGAATAGAGAAACTCCAAAGAAAAAAAGGAATTTTCCCGATGTTTCCGTCTTCAAGGGTCTTGCGCGCCAGTTCGTTGATTTTGGTGACTGGCTACAGCGTGAATCGATTGTTCTCGAGTTCGAATCAGGAATAATTGGCCGTCTTATGCACAACCCCCAATAAGGAATTTGCAGCGAAAATTTCGTATAACTTACGTCTAGTAACGTACACCGAAATGACAGATCGAAGCTAGCGTATTGGGGTACCGCTTCCATTTCAAGTGACAGTGATCGTGATTTTCACCTCACTATCCGTTCCACTCTCTCGAAATTCGTTCAGCAACGTCTGCGCATATATTAGAAGGTTGTTATAAGTAAATTAGGCGTGTAATTGTGTGTCTGTCGGCCGTATTCCTAATTGCAAAGCTATCAATAGTGTACTTAGATTCATAGCTAAACATGCGCACGGGTGTGAATTTATATAGCGTGATTGTCCAAAATTTCCATCGGTCTCATGCATTCAACCCCCTGCAGAATGCTACAGGTTTTTGCTTGCAATGTTTATAGTAAGCCAACAGTTGGTTAGAACGAACGCTGGCCTATAGCAGCATCCGCGAACGTAGCACGAGCTGATCATATACTTTTAGGAAGAGGTTCAAAGAATACTAATTGTGTTTTGCTTATTATATTCTTAGCTTTAGAAAGCGCAGGTGAAAATAATAATCAACTGTATAAGGTAGTCCAACTTTGGCCTGAAATACGAAAGACGACTCTCTCGGAAGTGGAAAGTAGCTCTGATCAATGTCCAAAAACGATCATACATGAATCCAAATACACCAAAATGATTTCCTTTCTCTGCCGGCATATCCGAAAAATAAAAAGGACCTGTCCATATAATGTATAAATGCTTATAAAATATGTATTGTGTTCTCATACTTTAACGGGACAGGATACTAGTTTGGCTCTTTCTTATATTAGATCCTCAACAGTCCTTCTTGTTTTTCTACGCCTTCTTCTAATCCTGTCATCTTCATTTCATTCATTCGGCCCCTTCCATTCATAGAACCTCTTTTCAAATATGCGCTTCTTGTTCCGAAAACTATAAAACGATCACTGGTTAAACACCATACACTAGGAATAATTGCAAAGACGCATCGGGTAGGCGTATCTGTACCGAAAAATGCCAGAAAAAGAATAAAACTTTTCATTCTAATATGTACAATATAATCCATCGAACGACGGATGGTCTCTACAAACAGAGTTACCTTTTGAATGGTTTCGACGCACAATTGAGCAGCTCGATCTCCCAACGGAGCTCCATCTATGCACGTACCTTATGCACCTCAGCTCTCATGACACCATCACATCCGTTTCATGATACCATCTATATCAGCGTATTCTCCGCCTACTCGGCCTCTACCCCCCAGCAAAGCTCTGTAAGAGCCACCGCCCCATCGGTTTCGATTGAAAGGCTCAACAATCACTCACCTGGCCCTCCAGCCACCCCCTTAGTATGTTCCACTGAGTCTAGCTTCATTCAATGACATAAATAGAAGTCGCCGACTCCTATTAGACGCTCAGGGTTTCAGATGCGCCGATCTGAGGATGCTCTGGAGACCCCTTTCACACAGCAGGACTCATGTGGTTAGTTGATACCAAGAACTTTGGAAATGAAATAACTAAAATGACCTCAGCCTAAAAAACTTTTCTACCCCAAACTCAGCCTAACATTTTCATTAATTTGAAGGGGGATCACCGTTTATTCGCTTTCTCAAGAACAGGTACCACTTAGTATGCTATGCTATTTTGAGCACGAAAGGCTTTTGGCCTTCATGACTTCAGCCGGTGAGCCGAAATAAACAAAAACAAACAAGCGTCAATTTTAATGAAATATGATGTTAGAAAGGTGCATAGTAACTCTAGCCGATTTTTTTGTCCCATACAAGATTCTATTTAAGCCTGAATCGGTCCGCTTAAAAAGGTTATAAAGGCTGGCATAGGGGGGGGATATCAGAGGTGGTTGTGTGAAGTAACATAAGCGATTTCGGACGGATTAAATCAGCAACTTATTTCCAAAACTATATATATATATATATATATATATATATGGAAAGCTAGGAACAAGCATCAAATGTTTTTGTCAGAAGTTCGAGTATATTTTCAGAAAATAATCATTACGACTACAAAATCAATACCGTTTTTTTTTCCAGGTAACACAAACTACATTACAGCCATGAAGGTTAATTGTTAAACAGTCTACCTTGCTTAATAAGCAATAGGCGAATAGGATCATCGCATCGGAAGCGTTTTGAGATTACTTGCACCAGTTGCAGCAGCCATCATTGGCCACTAGGAAACACCTGAGGGTAGCGATGGCCAAATCGTATTTCGGACGATACAAACACATTATTTCATGGCGAAGCAAGCTAACTCGTACGAGTGTCGCGTAGGAGCCGCCGCGCTGCCGCCCCCATTCATACAGCTTTTATCGGCTGCTCTTTCCATAGTCGGGCGTTGCATAGTTCAGAGCATTAATACCGGCGTCGCTGACGCCACTACCTCCGACAATGTGGGCAGCGTCTAGGCGAACCAGTTCTTCGTTCGCTCACCGCCACTAATGGGGGAGTGAGCTAGGCTGAGTCGTCCAGAGTTCGGCTCAGCAGCCGCTGGTATAGCTTTTGGTCTCAAGGGACGTTGCGATTCAACACCGTTGGTCGCATCAGCGAAATGGAGAGAGCGCGAAACAGACAGACCGAACTCTGGCGCAAGTTGCGCGTACCGACACCGAGCCTCTACCGGCGCCTAACGGCAGTCGAACTACCTATGCTTTCGTTGTGTGATCGTATTCTATTGCAGCAGTGTGTATGTATGCCATGACGGGGCCATGTCGTTGAATTCAAGCCGATGCCACCTTCAACCTCTCCGTTTCTCTCCCTCTACTCTCCCAGTTTGCTTTCCCCGTCGTCGTCGTCGTCGTCGTCGTCGTCCCCCTTTTCGTCGTTGTCGTTGTCTTCGTGCTCTCGCTGACTTTCCTCATTCTCCGGTACCTGGCTCGAGGACCACTACACTAATGGCCCAATGAGTGATAAACTGCCTTTAAAGGACACAGCTGAGAACGAAGTGGCACTGCCGCTGACGACCGGTAGGTGGCAGTATTTGATAGTGATATCACACGGTCTGCAGCAGAATGGAGCTCAGTGATTTTGCTGGCTGGGGGACGCGAATAAAGAGATAAATAGGGAAATGGCTGAGCAAATGGAGAGATACTTGCTGCGCAACGCGACAAATGGGAGGAAACAGGTAGATGGGGCAGGGAAGGGAATGCAACGGAGTGGGGCGTAGTGGGGGGCAGAAAGGGAAAAAAGGAACAGAGTGGAATTATAGGTGCGTGTCCTAGCTTGTAAGCGAATGTGTCAGTACGGATTTAGAGATGAAAGCGTTTACAGAACGTTGTTGTTAGTGTTATCTATCCTTACGGGTTTTGATTCTTACTAGCTGACATGTTAATTTTCATATATTTATTGTACTAATACCAGCTTCAACGACAACCAAAAATAATCGAGAATAAGGGTACGTCTTTTTGAATAAATCTGTTGGTCTCCAGCAGTGCTTTTGCCAGTCGCTCGTAGATTTCGGTTCCAAGCAGCCTTTGTAGAAGTATGTTTGCGCTTTCAACTCTTGTATGCTAGCTCGCTTCTTTCTCACTTAATCGGGCCTAGGACTCTTTCTCCTCCTCCTCCTCTTGCGAACATATAGGCCTCATGGTCTGGGTATCATTATCATCGTCATCATAGCCCTTGTCTGGTCCCTGTGGGATCGAAAAGCGTGTTGTGTGGAACGGGCCCCGAGGGAGAGTCTCGCACTGACTTTCAGAGCGGCCTCTTCTTTATATAGACGCACGAGCTCCCTTTCAGCGCGAGTTCCGGCCGACATCGCTGATAACACTATTAACAACAAACGATGAATTGGCCTCGTTGCACCTTTCCCAAAATAATAATAGTTCTAAGTAGCAGGAATTCCTATATAAAGCTATACTATAGTAACTAGCAGCGTTCTTAGCCGAAGCGCAGTCATAGAGACACGCTACAGGCAGGCACGTCTAGATGCCTTGAAGTAGGCTGTAGCGCCACGAACAAGCGTTCAGGTTTAGATTCGGGTTGTTCGTTGTAAAGCTAGCCTTATCTGTGGGGGTATCTGCGGGGATGTTCGTGTGGATGTTAGAGAGAGGGAGAGAGAGAAAGAGGGAGAATATTTACTTGTAAGGCAAATGCCTCGATTGCTCGACCTGAAATTAGTTGTCAAGCAAAAGAAGGCGTTTAGGCATCAGCGGGAAATACCTACCTGTTCTGCGGAAAACCAAATTTCTAGTGGTCTGCGTTGATATTATGGTACAGCTTGTAGTGTCGTTTATTTTTTCGTAAAGTTTATAATTGCATCTTTGTTTTGTGTAACCCTTCTCGGAATATATTTCTATCATATATATTTGACGCCTTCGGCTACAGTGAATCCTCAGAATAACCTCGTCTTCGGTATAGCTACAAAAGACTTGCACGTATTGCGTATTCATTTAATAATATTGTGCTAAATGTGGTATGATATGCTGAGACCTAGCTCGGTTGAAGCTATAATTTGTTGGTATTTGAAAAAGGCGGCATTTAACTACAACATTGTGGGCAGAGTTCTCCTACATCATGTGGCCCTGTAGGTTATCTATAGTTCAGATATTAGTTGAGATATTGAGCGCGTAAGATTTTTGATGGGAGGTTTTTCTATAAAACTATCTTGCTCTAAGCAACTATATGGCTCCTCCTGCGTGCGAAATGTGCTACCAATATATTGTATTAGTGATTGTGTAATTATGTTCGTCTTGATAAAGGATCGAATTGATAGTACAAATAGAATGCGTATGAAAACTCTGATAAGTTAAGCGTTAGAAAATTTCAAAGTCTTTAATCCTGACAAGCTAAAGGATCCCTCGGTACCGTTACAGCTTTTTACTATAGTCATATGATTCAGTACAAGATGCTCGAATACGTAAGGAACCAATAGGCAACGCTTTTTGATGTAATCATTACATTACTCTCTCTCTCTCTCTCTCTCTCGCTTCTCTCTATCGCTCCAGTTCTTCCTAGCTGTGCATAGATCGGTATTTCTTATGTCAGATTATAGTCACCAGCCACTCATTGGTGCTCCTGTTCGGCCACTTTTTACTCTCCTGAGTCAGTGTGGACGGGCACGAGTCAATCCTATATGAGTCGATCGTGTCCTACTACATCCGCCCACACCTCTTCGAGGGTGTCTCCAGTAACAACCAGCTCGGGTCAGCTGACACGAAAAGAAACTGAGGGGGGTGGGGTAGTAGTAGCAGCTCCTCGAACTCCCCACAGGCTCCTGCACGACGATCTGGCGAGAGCGGTTTGGAATGAGACGACCACCTACGATGTGGAGGAACCAAGTCCGAAATGTCTGTACTTTGTGTGCGCCACGCTTCCCCCAACACGACGCTATAGCAGTGGAGACTGCCGAGGTGCTTAATATAGGCAAAATAGTAATAGAACCGCATGTTTCGTCCCGCTGTCGCTGTTCCTTGCCTTATGAACCTACAAGTATTAGCCACTGAACTACTACAGGCAGCGTCGCGACTCTTATCGTACTGGCCCGTCTCAGTACCGCTTCCACCTTCTGCCTCATCTTGTACATGCGCTATGCATGGCCGAGGGAAAAACGAGAATTCACAGCAGAGAGAACATAGATTTCGGCGTGCAGAATCATGACCAGCAGAGATCATCAGCGAGATGTAAACGGACTTGGCACTACCAAGTAACAGTCGCGCCGAGTTTGAGGGTACTGTCGACCTTTCGACTCGTTTTTACTTACCTTACCTAGCAACATATTGGCTTGGGGTAAGCCGATAGTAAGAAGAGACGAGATATTTTCTTGGCAAACGGGAACAGGGTCGACCTTGCCAGATGGCCATGGCATCATCTCCACCAGGCCGAATCACCACTGCGCGCACTACAACTTTGCCCGCTGACAGTAAAGTCTGCAATACATGAACATAGAAGAGGTGGTGCCGATTCGTTGGCGACTGCTAAAGTTAATGCACTATTTAGTGGAAAGCCGCCACAGGGCGTGGAGAGAGACGGGGAGATGCGCTGCGACTAGTGCGCATTTGTTGTGCCAGTCGTCTACAGGTTAGTTGAGTTGATGGACAAAGAGGAGCGAATTCTATCAGAACAGAAACCACGGCCAAGTCCAAATGCAGTTCAAGAGATAAGGTTCCAATCTTTTGTAGGTACCATGGAGTTCTAGTCGTTTTCAGTTTTGTAGGTCTGTTGACAGAAAGGCAATGGGTACAGACCCATACTGTAGAGCAATTCAAGATATTTTAATAGTATGATATGAAAGTGCGTAGTGTAAGCATAGACCCGATGAGAAACGGATTTTAGTGCGTTAGCCTACAGTTTTATGTTTTACAGCCTAACTGGCAAGGCCACAAATTGCAGGACACTGAAACTGAAATTCGGTAGAGGAACAATCGTTTCCGACTACATTACCACATACGGTAGGTATCCTACATACATTAAGATATTGCAAATGAATCCGGCTGACTTTGAAATTAAGTAACTTTTTGAATTGGTTAGGTTAAAATGATGATTTGCCTTTTCTAGTTGTTTACGTACGTGTCCCAATGCTCTGACAGCTTCTGAACAGCCATACACCTACCATTCACGTTCCTATATGTAATTTCTCTCTCTTTAGCGTCCCGAAGTAAATCGATAGTGGGATATATTTGCTCACGAACTGCCCATTCTAAAACATGTAAAACACCGTAATCACACGGATATAGAGAACAGGCGTGCTGAAGCCAACGTTGGATATTCCTTTCCTCAACCCAGGATCTATGGAGGGCTGGCGATAAGATCTGGTATTGTCCTCAAGTAACCAAACTGTGCACCTTCGATTGCTGTGCCAAGAGTCCATAAATCTCCTGAGGAACTCGTAACAACAAGCTGCATTTATTTTTCCATCATAGCAAATATCTTACTTATGTTCCTGATGTCTATTGTACATCATTCCTTCACCTGGCCCCTCTTTGGCTAGCAGTAAATGTTGAACCATTTTTCGTCTATGACGACCATACGAGTACACCACATGCGATTTTCAATTGGCCTAGAGTAAATTTTGGGATCCGGTCTTGGGAAACCCATTCTTTACTCAGTTTTTTTTATTTTCAGTGTTTTGGTTATGTAACACGTTAGATGTGAAACGTCAACCTTGGTCGACAGCTCTGTTATCATTAAAGCCTTTTTGAATGCGGCATTGCGTTCTTGTCTTTCGGGTCCCGACATCTGGTCGCCTTTCTGCTGGTCCTCAACACTCCAATCTTCGTTCTTGAAACGTTTGCGCCGTTCACGTACTGTGCTTTAGCTTAAAATCTCCTAGTGTAATGTCTTTCCCAAGCTTCGCAGCGCTGTAGCCTTCGAGGAACAAAAACGTCGCTATTTAGCGTTAATTTTCGACGCCTATAGATGTTTTTGCTTTTGAATTTATTTCCTCTGAAGTAAAGTCAGCTAGTTTTCAAACGGCTTAGAAACTTCCCAATTAAATTTCGTTTGCCGGTGGCGCGTAATTCAAAATGTATTCAATTTTAAAGTTCGCTAGATTTGCTTATAATAACTATTTTCAACTGTAAGTGAATATTTTAACTCAAAATCCGGTTGGTCCGCAATTTATGGCTTCGTTTTTTTAACGGATGGTGACTTGAGTAGTAGAGAATCTCTCTGTCTCCAACAGGATCAAGGGATATAATTTTAATATGATCAATCGAAGTCTACGTTGAATTAGCACTCGCTTAAAGTAACGCTAAATCTCATCGTTCTATAAATCTATGTAGTTTGCTAGCAAAAATAGCCAAATTTTTTCGTGATTTTTTTGCAAACGCATGCTATAGTTAAGAGGGAAGAGTCAGATGACATTTGGCCCACCTTACTCTGTGGGTAGATACTTGCCGAGAATGGATAATCGGTCCTTGTCGTTTTCTAGCGATACGTGTTTCAAGCGTAGTGGCAGGGAGTTTCCCCCAACACAACCAGCTAGCAGGTTCCAATGGGATGGACGCCATTGAATGCTGTGCTTGCAGGTCCGCCCCACTGCTGTTGCTGCTGCATATTTGTGCAGGCTTGTGCTTCCGCCGTCATCTCATCTAGTTTCCTTTCCTATTTAGGATTCACTTTTATTTCTTCACTTAACAGACTGGGGGATAGAGATCACTTGCACTCCTTACCTATGAACACCCGCCCGTAGCAGGTTGATCCAATTGATCCCCCCCCCCCCCCCATACTTGTCACCATCTTAAAGACCATAAACACCACATAGCGAACCGCAGGCATTGCATCGATATAAATATCGCGATATGCTTATTACCATATATATACATGTCTCAGTACGGATATGTCAATGTATTCAATCAGCCTCAACCCCCACAGCAGCAGCGTCCTTCTGGTTGTCGATTGGTAGCGGCTGAAACAACGGTGTATAGCGAAGTGCAGTGCGGGTGTGTGTGTGAGTGTTCCCTCATGCGCTGCATCTCGTGAGCTATATGAATGTGTCCTGCTGCGTTACCTTCATCAACCTCAGATATCGAATCTTCTTTGTTCGATTCATGGAGGTGTTCGGTTGCAGAGCCTTCCCGTCCCTCGAATTTCGTCTGCTCTTACGGAATCTTTGGCACCTTTGTTCATTTCGATCTGCGGTTCAATGCGATGCATTCTTCTTCCTGCACGACGAGACAGCTCGCTCGATTGTGGTCTATGAGTGGACTACTACTCTCACCTTTATCATGCAAATTTGAGCAAGTCATTTGGGCAGGACAGTTGGCGGCGTGTTGCATGATGTCCTTTTGACGCAGATAGAAGGTGACTGGAAGTGGTAGCCTCAGCCTAAACAGATAGAGGGAGATCGGGAGAGAGAGAGAGACCAAGGGGAGAAAACGGCTATGTACAGACACGAAGTCATCGAACGATATTCAAGTAGGGCTATCGACGACAATATATCGCTACCGAGATAGATGGATTCCGGAGCGGGCGACAGCCAGAAAAATTTTTAAGCTTAAGGATTTACGATGAAAGCTACATAGTAGCATTGCTTAAAATCCCATTAATTAATCAATTAAGCAACTTACGCAAACGCAAATAACTTTGTTAATCAGCAATTTATTGATATATTTACATGGTGTGTATGTGTGTGTGTAGTAAAGTGTATTGCAAATAATATCCCGTTTCGAAGGTGGTTTGTAGCTCCCTTTACAGAAAAATCTCGTTCTTAATTTAGCCCATGACTACTTAAAGGTTTTGCTGAATTTTATTGTGGGTTTACGACGGAACCAGATAAACACCTTACGACATGCTTATTGCAGCTTACCAGTACCTATAAGCCAGTCAAAGGCACTCAAAGCGAGTGTGTTAACCTATTGCTAAATTCTTTATCTAGTTTATAGTGTTAAAGGCGTTACCTACAATCGCTTCGAAAATTATACGAAATAGAGTGTTGTATATTTTTCAAAATGTCCAGGTTAAAATAAACATATTTAATAATGAACCAGTCAGTATCAGTTTAGTTCATCGGCTTGAATCGTGGTTCGAAGGTAGCCGTAAACCTGTTCAAAATGCACCTGGGGGTATAGTTAGCTGGGGTAGCGCCGGCTTCAAAGACGACTGGTTGTTGATTGTTGCTGCTAAAACTTCCCATGTCGTCCAGACCTAATTAACAATACGTCCCTGCGAAGCGGTGCGTGTCAAAGACAGTAGCAATATCGCGATCGCTAGCAGCAATGTGCTTAGGACAAGTCCGTCGTCGCCTTCTCATCGAATCTGGGACACTTTGCATGTTTCCATGCGCGCTCACGCTCTCTTGTTGATACAGAGATTATTTAATTTTAATAACTCAATAATAATTAATTTAGGCCGTAGGGTCGACACGTCACGGAGGAAGTGGTTCTCTGGACGCAGCAAGAATTGTTAGAGGAGACTGGTTACATAGCCAGGTTAGTGACAGACGCTCAAGGAGGCCGAATGCAAACATGGCTGGAGCTATTCTCGCTTTAAAGCTTGGGATCCCCTTGCGGCGGCTGAGGGACCTATTGGGGGGATGGGAACACTGTTGGCATGGGACAACAGCGTGAAATTCCCCTACACGGCCGCTGTTATCCGCCACACATTTTCCTTAGCTTCAAGTACCGTAGTGATGTTCACCGTCAGAAAGCCTTGCAAGCGAAGCGTATTGGATGAAAGCATTTTATGTAGACGATCCCGGACCGCTTGGACTCGGTCTCTGTTGGCGGAAAATGAACATCTTATTTGCAGCTCTTACAGGTAGAAGGCGAATGAACGAGATAGCAAATCATGAATTTAGAGTGAGGAAAGGAACGGATTGCAGAGACAGGACCCAAAGCTTTCAGAGCTGATTGCAGGTAGTCGCCCACCAACGCCCTGCTAAGGAGCATCGTCGACTACTGAAATAGTAAGGGTACGTGATCCTGATTTGAAGAGAAAAGGGCGAACCAGACCCGACGCCATGCAACAGCGTTCAAGTTCACTGGTGACTGTTTGTGTTAATTTGGGGATATGCTGTTTTAACCAATGGACTGATGAATACTTAGTGCTTTCCGAGTGATGCGAATACTGACTTTTAACGATGTGATAGTAGCCTTCGTATTTAGGAATGGACATATTGACTTTATTATTTTGGGCGTATTTGCTTCTATGACAGAGGCGTTGTTTTCGATCCGTAGCTTTCGTCAGTCCTTATGATGTATACGTAGATATGCCGTAAAAACAACTAAACGAATTGATTGTAATATTAATGTTATATTTTCTTCGGAAAAGGCAGAGAAACCTGCGCAAGTTTCGTAAAGTTCGCCTTGCAGTTATATGTCAAAATTAAATCAGTGCGCCGGAATATAGAACAGGTGTTTATGGCAATGTGTTTTAGCAATAAACTAACTAAGATTTTAAAAAACCAGTGAGCAAAGTGATTACTTGACACTTTGTATACGACCAATGTTTCAGGGTTAAGGAAATTGCCGGAAGTCGAAATCAAATTATCCGGTGTAATAAAGCGCACACAAAAAAATTCGCAGTTAAAACATTCGCAGTGTGATAAGCTATTTGACCCGGTTATTTTCTATCACAAGTTGTATAAATATAAGGACTGGAAAAAGTTCCTGGAACTAATGCTTCCGCATAAAAAAAGTTCACATCAAAAAGTAAACTATTTGATTAATAGCTTGTCAAAGTTGCGATGGCCTTAGATCGCTACGTACTTCAGCGCAAGATTTACCTTCATCATGTATATATATATAGTGCATGTAACGAACTGTTTGTATGTTTGTGCGATATCTTTTGGACTGTAATGAATGGCATCATTATATTTCTAAGTAAGTATCCGTCTTAACATCTTGGTCAGTAGATAAAAACTTCTGGCACAGTTAAAAGGCAACTTATGCTTCGTTGAAATATATATATAGTCATATTTACACACAAGATGGTAGTTTCGATGACGCTGACACACAAATCTGTATTGAATGCAGACAGATTCGACAGCGGTGTCGATTCCAGGCCTAAACCGCTTAAAAGGCATGCTCAAAATTTTTTTAAATAAATTCAAGAATAACTTTTTATTAGTAGCAGTGAGTGGAGCTGCATTGACATACGAAGATTCGATGAAGTCTCACTAGAAGACGTTTGACACAAAAAAAATCACGGATTCAGTTCTAATAGTAGGCTAAATTTGGTTCGAAAGGCCAAAAAATCCTAAGAATCTGAAGTGGTGCCAAAGGTCTCACGAAGACTAATTTGAATAACTCAATTCGTGATAGATACTTTCGTTTTCAAAAGAAATTGCTAAAACTCTGGAATTATCAAGATTGTTTGAGCCTCTTTAATCGATTTCCTATCATAAATGTTCAGCGTTGTCTCTTCGAAGTCTTCTTCTAATTTTTCGGGAGACGTGTGGACACGTACGGCGAGAATTTTAAGCAACCAAACAAGTCTATCTGAGTCGTGGTTAGTTTAACTTTGTAAATAAGTTTTTTATGCTTCACGCTTGGTTACGTTACATGGCCGCAGAAGGTCCGTTCAGTTTAGACATACCCAACGATAGTTATTCATCGATCATCCTCCGCCAACGGACCTCAAGTCCCCTCTGTATTTTCCTTCTATTTGAAATTAGCTGTGGTGAAATACGGCGGCTTTAAATAGATACATTTATGAGAATGACAGATAGCGCCCGAAAATTTCTTCAATTCAAATAGTCCAAAAGAGAAAAGTCGACGTTTTCCTGCTTTCCATGCATTTACCCTCACCATTGCGTTTGAGCTTGCTTCTTTTAAAGATAGCTATCGTTTGCCATGTAACTCCGCCTGTCTTGACACTCCCTGCCCTTAACCTTTGGAGGACCCCGTTCTTCACCGGTCAAGAGGTCTACACCACCTCTCTTCGCAGTGGTGTGGCTGGTGTTACTGCCTCTACAATCGATAGTAATTATTTGCCGCTCAACCGTGCAATCGGTCGAACTCCTCTCTCCTTCTCTTCCTGTGAGCGTCTGCCGGACTGCCCCTTCTCGGCAGGCTGAAGCGTAATGCCCCGCTCTTTAAGTCTCTGGCCGGTACACCAGCCCAGAGTGAGCTTCGATATCACCGGGGCAATAGAGGAAAAGCGGGAAAAAGGGCGAGTATAGCAGAAGAACCTGCAAAGCCCTCAAACCGACTAGTAGCCGATGTCCTATTGTTCTTCTAACTCAGGCTCGAGAAGACATCCATACCACCTCTTGTACAACGTAGATCCAATGGCAGGTGGAATTCTCAGCACTAGTGGCCACCCCAACAATCAGGAATGGAAAATCAACAACTTTGAGTAAAGGTTTTTAAAAAACTAACGGTCATTTTGGCCATTAATAGTATGCTTAATCACGGATACCTGAAGCAGCCTTAAAAAGCGCTAGCCAAAATTAAATCATTGTTGTTGTATACGTCAGCTTTTTTCGTTTGGCCAATTATAAGCCTATATAAAAATAGCGTGGTGAAGGATTAAATTAGGAAAAGCTGTATGGAATACTTCTGAGCAAAGTTTGTGTATCTACAGTATCGAACAAAGTTCAAACATATGGTTTCCACACAAATAGTCTACGCCTGCACTGGAAGGACCTCACAATGGGGTGACGATTGGAAGCAAGGCTGGTGGGGGGTCATCAGGCCGTCATGCAGGTTCTCATGCCATCCGTGATAATCCCGCAATCCTGCAGTCTGTCTCGTTAGTTAGCAGAAATGCTCGTTATTAGTAACCCGTAGGTACTCGGAGATGAAAAGGATCTGCAAAGCGACACCAAAGTAAAACTTCGCCTACTGCTTACTAAAGTAACACCCTTCAATAGGCATAGGCCAACTCTAGGTAAATGGTCAGGCGATTAGGTTCTCTGACAATCTTGCGATATCTTCCGCTATTTGCCTATCTAAATCATCCCCGGAGTAACGATCCCAACTTGAACCTACTTGTGAGCCGTCAACCTGAGTGTGGATGGATTTGCCCCATATTGTTTACATCGTACAGTAAGAAATGTTTGCCCCTTGTGCGGTCTCATGATATCTAGTTGAATGGATTGATGACGTTGAGGTGAATATCGATGGCCAGACTAATCACATCGTTTGCATCAATAGCTATCTCCAGGCGGTGTCTATGCGGATACAACCATAATCCTCGTTATCATTCTAACTGCCATTCAATCTTTCTATGCACCATATTCAATCAATAACTTTTTTCAAGCTGAATGTACACATATAGTTAATTTTCTCCATTTAACGTTATACTTGTTTTTAACCTTAATTGTTCAGATTATTTTTCCAATGCTCGGATTATGCTGCGCTGGATTTTACCTCATCGAAGGCTTCGGCAACAGCTGTTATCTTACTTCTGGACTAGGCTTGCCGACATGTTTGGTCGAATGTTCCGAAATGTTCCTCTATAGATAGCTATCAAACCCATTTGACTCAACCATACCACTTCTATGCTACTTTTTTCAATCATTTCGTAAACTAACTTGCTGCTGATGTCTGTAAGGTTGCATTTTACTGATAATAACTGTGTGTAATCACAAACAAACATCGCTACGATATGCATCTGGTGTGAAGGACAACTACTTGTGAACAAAAACTATTTATAAAATCACAACGATTACCTTCTCCTTCATTTATAATACAATGTTTCTAGTTTGTTTTACTTTTCTCAGCACATCACTTATATTAGGGTATCAAGATAAAATTTTTTTGTACCAAACCTAGTTACTGTCCACTGTATTGGCAGCATTTTTGACGTCAATGTTACGTTAGGTCGACAACAAAACCTGCTGTCAAGGCAACCTGTCAGCGAATCGTGGGAGACTGAACTCCCAGAAATCGAGAAGAGAGAGTTAGGGAAAAGAGCAAGTTTGTGACGCAAATGCCCATCAAGGGAACGGACCACCGAGCCTTTGCCGACCTTACTGTCAAACGAACCTCTCTTCGCTTTCGGTGGTTTTTCTCAGACCTCAGCTCTATCCCTAGCCCCCGACCCCATCCTTTGCCGCAGCGGCTGCCGCTTCCACCGCAGGCGCAGTCGCTAGCGTCAGCCACGTCGAATTCTCGTCGCTTTTTTCGGTCGTCGGTTTCTTGCTCTCGTTCTTCATTTCATTGAATTGGGGCGAACGTGACCTCCCCAGCTGAAACCCTGGCCTCCTGCGCTGCTTCTCGACTCCCTCCCCGTCTGAACGCCACGCCATTTCCCCAAGCAGTAGCATCGTTGGGCACTACGAACGGTATCACAACGGCCTGAGTATCGTTGCTGATGCGCGCCTGGGCACACTGAGCAGGCGGACAGGGGTTGTCCTTAAAGTCGTGTGGCGACGGTGGTGGCGGCGGCGGTGCAGCCAAATTTGAAAAATGGCGTCCACCCCATGAGACGCTCGGCAGCTAGAGAGCCTGTACGTTGCGCTGTGGCTATCTGGAGTTTGCTAGCAGCCTAGGAAGGGCGCAAACCAGCAACACTTGGGCGTCGACAATATCCAAAGTCGTAACGGAACCACCTCTTCTGGACGTTGACTAACTGATATAGAGGGTGCAGCGACTGGCGTTGTTGGCATATAATGTAAAAACTATAGAATCGTTTCAGGTCGAAGCTATTGGCATAGATTACTGATGAAAAAGAGACCATCAAACGATGAAGCATGGTACCATATTCAGGTCTGGAGAAGTATTCCGCAACACAAGGTAGTAAGCCATCGAAAAGTTGTTTAAAAATGGCGCCACAACTCAACTGCTCAGTGCTAAAAATAATGCTGTATTATTCTTCAACATCTTAATATACTAACAGAAAGATACGAAACCATATGATAACGGAACGCGTCGACTTGTGCTAAGTTTTTTTTTTCACAACTTAGCGTAGAACCGATTCTTCTCAGGTATGCCGCTCTCACAACGGTGTTTTCCGGTCAAATCAAACTTAAAAAAAACCTTTAGGACGGTTAAAGTTGTTTTTGAAGTGGCCGTATGTGTGCGAACACGTGTAGTTGATGCAGAGGAGTTTTCACTCAACTAAGACTACAGAATATAGGTTCGAATAGCCTCCGAACAGCGAATAGCCTGCATAAGTTCTGCTTGCATCTAGATGTAAGCCATCGCTTTACGGATAGCTATAATTGTCAGACTTCTCAAGATCTACAGATCCGTAGACTTACGTCAATTTCCTATTATCATGCCACTTTCATCTACTTTTAACCTGGGCTACAATTGTTTATCGCGCTAGAAACGGGTCTTGGGACAACCAACGACGTTAAAGTTTACCGATCAAATGAGTAAATATTGGTACAGCTTTATATGTGCGATTCCGCGACCCGCCTATTAAAGAGGTTGGGGCAAAATATTACCGAACGATTCTTTCGTGAGTTCAATCCTTCTAGCCACTTCGAATACGTCCGGCAGCCTCGATGTACGCGTATGTTTAATAACCGGACAATGTATGCGCCATTTATCACAGTAATATGAGTTTTCTTGTATAGTTGTCCATTATCGATGTTTTCCTTATCTCTATTGTTACAGCTTTCGATAGGTGCGAAAAGGTCACGGTTCAGGTCCTAGCCGTTACGTCTAAGCAATTGCGGTGGGTAAACATTTAACGATAATGTCGTATTGAACAGCTCCTGATTCAACTTAGCCATATAATCTAGTTTATAATTGTCCAGTCCAGGAATCTGCTATGAAACCTGATTTCATAGCTTTAATGGATATCACATGTAGAAACTAGACGATATTGACCAAATACAAAACAATATGGATCTGGCTTTCAGGAGAGTCAATTCAGAATTGTTGACAATATAACCGGGAAATTGCGAAGACATCGCCGATGGGGTTACGGTAGCGGATATATATCATATTTTTAATTTCAAGCTCCTTGAGAAGCTAGGGAAGCTACTTATGCTTTTTTACAAAATATTGTTACCAATAATCGAAACACAATATGCCATTTAACGAAATCACTATCATTGGTGTTCCTTCGACACGTTTCGCAAGTAAAAACCTATGTAGAAACCAGAAACTTTTATAGGGTTATTTTTTTAGTAGCTTGCTACGGAGCTTAAAACTGTTGGCTGAAACAACTAACCCTTTTGGTAGAAACGAAAGTTACTGTAGTGTTGAGTTAGCGTATTTATGAAACATTTATATCGTGTGACAGAAAAGTCATTTACGGAAGTGTCGCCTCGTATAGAGCAACCCATCAGTGGCTCTGCTTCTTCTCTGTATGCTTTGATCAAACCTATCGTCCCATTTGTTGGCTTCTACTTTGTTACCTTACAATTACGAGTTTTTATACTCCTTTACACAGCGCTAGATAAAGCAGTTAGGTTAGGTTAGGTTAGGTTTGAAGCCTGCAAGGGACCATTCGCAGTCGAGCGATGCCAAGAGACTCTGTTCAACAAGAGGCCAAAGCTGTAAACAATCGAACAGTAGTCCGCGTAAGAACGGCGACGCTTCCACAGAGATTTTACGTCGCTATTGTTGTTGTTGTTAATGTTGTGTTTCGCTGCACTCTCCTTTGCGACGTTTGTTGTTTTCAGATTGAAGAGTTTGAATTCGCCTCGGTGGTGCTGAATACGAAATCAGTGCGAGCGCGAGTCAGCGCAAGTGAGAGTGCTGCTGCCTAAAGCTGTAGCAACTTTTGAGGTTGCTGGTGCTTCCGAGAATGACGCCGGGCGGCAACGGTCTGCCGTCGCCGAAGCGTTTTCCTCTCATGAAAAGCGCAACGGTGCTGCAAGAGCTAGAAAGGGAGACTCGCCGCTTACCGGTTGCCCCCACTAAATATATTAGCCCCGCAAGCACCCTGTCACTCGTCGGTCTAAATCCCCCAAATTTGAGATCATGCCTGCTGCGTTCCGGAGCACGTTGGCATTCGCGACGGTGGCAGTCGAGTACAGCCGACGACCAGCACTCTCGCGGGAAACCGTTGCTAGACGGGAGCGCTGCCACGGCTGAGGAAGCTGGGAATGCGGACAACGGGGGTACTAAGGTGAAGCGTAGGGAGTGCGAGTCCGAGGCAAGGGAGCGGGCGAATCCAAAATCGCGGCAGCAGCAGCAATCGTACCACTATCGCCGCCGCTACTGCCACTTTAAAAAAGAAGGCCGAAAAAGTCGTTTACATGTCGAGAGTGCGCACGAAAAAGACCCAGCAGATTGACGGTCAGATAAACGAGACCAACGTGGGGGGACGGGTGAGAAACTCGACGGCTGTCGTTTCAGCTGCCCCGACCATTGGCCCCGAAATCTCCAGCCACTTCCACAAACGTTCCTGCAGCCACGTCTTGTTACTCCGGAACGTTTGTTGCATTTATCCAGCCTTCTCGTCGTCTAGCTTAGCCAACTGAATACAAGCAGAAATTCAAAGCTAAGCGGCACTTGATACGTTATTCTCGATGTTAGGTGAAATCAATTAGTACTGTTATTGTAGCTTGCTTTTGAAAAAACAAAGTACCTATAATTATTAAAAATTCGTAACTTACTATATAATTAAATTTTTAGGGTTTAACGTCCGATATTGGCGCTAAGCATTGCTTAAGGAGGCTGCTGGTTTTCAGCGCGCAGGGATGTATGCTTACACTCAGTTTCAACGCCACCATTAAGCGCCCCTAAGCTTAATGGGTAAACAAACGTGTTACCGCGGTACCGTTACAAAGGCTTTATTTGTCATCGTAATTTACCTTTAATGTTACCGCTGCTTTAGTGTATGTACAAATGTCGTTATTATTTCAGAATAATAACTGCCGGAAACAGTGCAGTGCTAGTCTTCATTAGAATCAATCATCGTTAGCAGCGACAGCATACATAGCAAACACTGCTCTGTTATATTCACCAGTGAACTAGTGGTGATTGAAAGAAAGCTTTCAGAAAAAAGATTCACAACCGATTACGCTTCAGGTGGGTCACCCGGGTCGGCCGAGGCATACGGCCTATCGTACTGTGGCCGGTCGAACTCGTACGTTGTTCCCATCGTCATATCTATCACGGAACCAGTAGAATAAGTTGAATGATGCATCGATCTCATTATTGCAGACTGCTACCATCTTTTTCCTTCGCTTCGATTATGAAGTATCGAATTCCCCTTCTCCGGGATGTCTATGCTCTGCAACCGCTTGCACGCGAAAGCGAGGAGAGATTAACGGCGTTCTGCAGTCGGCCAGGACTAGCCATCCGACGGGCCGAAGGACGCACAGACGGGCAAGCGTACCGATAGGGGCCAGCAGCAGGAAAAAACACGATCACGTGGATTTCTGTAAGCGCAAGACGAAATTCATTATATCGCTGTTTGCCGTTGGCAGCAGCAGGACCAACGGCTCGACCCATCTGAATTTCTAGAAAGGTTGTCCCAATCCTTTCTTAATAGCAGAGCGCAAGGAGATCGTGCTGCGGGTATTCCTGCAATTGCCAGGGGCCAACGACATAATTTTAATCACCGGTTGCGTGTAGGTCCTGTGCATATGTGTGTGAATCGGGCTAGTTCATGCCATCCTTTGAGCACTATGCATACGTTACACATTCCATATTTCCGTGCTTCTCAATTTGCCTTGTTTAACCCACTCTTCTGTTGTGTTTAGAGGGCAGAACATCTTTAGGGGGTAAGAGGCGAGGGGTACGAGGGGCTTAGCGCAGCTTACAGGACTGTGAAGGCCGGTCTGCGGGAAGGATCGAAGCTCCTGCGGAGTAGCAACTCGTTCGACTTACGAGAGGAGCAGGATGGATGCAGGCTAAACGGCAATCGATTTCGATTTGTTCTTCTGCCCGCTACTAGCGGCGCAAATTCGAAGGGAAGGATCCCATTTGAAAAAAAGTAAGCAAAAAAGGGACGAAGCGTCGCGATAACGTGTACACCCTGCAGGCGGACCCGCACTACCAATGTTTCGTCATATTTCGCTAAAAATATTAACGAAAATTCTCGCTTTTCTTTTGTTATCATGAAAACATCAGCAGCAGCAGGATCATTGTGACCATCGTAGTGCCCATCCCGCCAGTCGTTTCGATCTTTTTGCCAGGTTTCCTTTTGCCCAAGACAACCAATAGCGATGGTTTCAATTACTTCAAACAATTACCCATAAAGGAACAAAGTTACGCCATATTCCAGCAGGAAGAGCTTAATTAAACTCTTGTGGACTCACCCGGGTGCAGAAGGCGACACCTGAGAACACCCTCAATCCAACCCTAAGAGCATATGCAATAAACGTGTTTCTATTGATCGCTATCCATTCTACGTAAAAGTCAGCGGTAAAAGAAGGCTTACACAAAGCCTGTTCAGTGCGTCATGTCAGCGCCTTTTCAGTATACATATACCTTGTGTTTGTCCTGTATTACCATGCAAATGTGTTACACCGTCCCTAGACGTGTGGGTAATCTGACCGACTGATCAAATCGTTTGTTTCCGCTCACTCCACAAAATGGGTGGTCGTATTAACCCACTCGCATATCGTATAATATAGCGTTACAGAAGATCAATACCCTATCACATAGCCATGGATGTTTCCAAATACACGAATGCGTCTCAATCGCTGTTTCGAGATGACCCATGTCCTGCATGCAGGGTTTTGGCCTCCCTTGAGTTGAGTTGGCGGACGATCTCTGCGCGACAGGGATGCCACCGACTCGATTTCTTCTTGAGGGTGAAAACACTATGGAATTGCAGGCCCAGTCATCGCTTGAGCCATTTCACGCCTCATCGGCCAGCGTCACAGGCATGCTAAAGGGGCGTATGTTTTTATTTATTTGCATAACATCGCCGCTAACATCAAACATTGCTGTCCCTAGGGCACACGATGCGCATAACGCCTGATCTGCCATTCCCTGAAAAAGACACAGCGGAATATCAAACACAAATACTCAAATGCTAAAAAAGAATTGAGCGAAAGCGTGCGCGTTCGCTCGGTTAATATCTCCTTTCTACTAGAATGATGCATGCCCGATTGAGAAAAGCGTTAAGGCGGGCTTAACGCCAGCGACGTGAGATGATGCTGTGCCGTAGTGCGGCAGTGTTAACTTTTAAGTGAAGTCATCATTTGGTCTTGAATGCATCGCGCGAACTTCTAATTTGATGATGTTCTAACTTGTCCAACCACATAAACGTATGTACACGTTCTGAGAAACTGTTGTAATTTCACAGAGATATTCATTCTTCAGCAAGTACCCTGTACAAACTCATAGTAGAAATCTAATTTTTCTTCATATATATTGGCTGATCGCTTGCCGATCTGGTTACTGGCGGCTATAAGCGTTTAGTCATTCCCTATTATACTATATATATATGTGGCAAAGGTAATTTGTACATAATAAGCCATTCGCCGCTTCAATAGAAGGCACGACGATGTGACTTTAAAGATTAAGTCAAAATTTCTGTGAAAAGCCATGGAAATAGCATATTAACGATGGGTTAGGTTCACTAGCTCGAGCTGGATCATTCAGTCAGTCAGATTTTGTCCATATTGTTTTTTTGGACCGATCATACAGTCACTTGCTATAATTTTGAATTTATTTCAAGGTTTCATTTTCGTCAAAGAAGATTCGCTGTACATTTCATAATATCCTATAGAAGTAATAACATTGGTGCTAATCCACTAATCTGGTGCAAGTTTGAAGTTAGTCGGCGTAAGTAAACGATTTGTCCTAATTTCGCAGTCCCAGGCGCATAGAATGATCGAAAAGCCGCCCTCTCACACGATAGGTTAGCCAGAGACAAACATTAAACACACTTTCCTCGGAGTCGAAACAGTGCCTCGCTCTCCTCCAGCTGCCTATTAGGCAGAACAATCGACTAGGACAAACGATGTACATAACATTTGTGCCAACGTGGTGCCGATTTCCGCATGCACAAACCATCTCGTTGTTGTTCCATGTGCCCACTTCCAAAATCGAATCAACGGCAGTCGGTGGTAGCTGTAGCAGTGTCACATGACATTTCAATCAGATACAATTCAGTTTGGCTTTTTCGCCCTTTTCAGATCCCTTCTCGTCGTCTCTGTCTCTCGCTATCTGACTGATTCTAGCAAGCCGCGTGCATTCACCCGCTTCGAGAAACAAATACCAATATGCAGTAAACTAAAGTGGTACCAGCCTCGGTCGACCACCCTTCAAAGCAGCCGCCACAACGTCGCTGGGGGTGTCGCTTCCGGTGAGTGACGGAATCACCCTTTGGATCAGTTGGGTGGAGAAGCTCTGAGCGTGGTTGTGAGCATGAGGCAGCCGTATGGAGGTCAGAATGGACGTATAAACGGTCGCCCATATTGGAGCCGGTCGGTATGATGCGAGCCTGGCGTGGTGCAGGTGATATTTTCATTCAACGTTTGAACGCAATCGCACGCTTGAAGTTGAGTCGAACACTCGAAGGACTGCAGAAAGTCTGTGAGCGCTGTGTGTGTCCTTTCTGCCAGCTGGATGGCGCTCCTACCCACCCACGGCTCTGAGAGCTACAGCATGAATCGTCGTAGTCATCGTTATGAATCAGAGTTGATAGAGAGAGAATAGCATAGAACCGTGCGGCTTCCCGCCGGTCTCACAAGTAGCAGTAACGATCACTGTCGTGCCAGTGTCAGCCGTGGTTGCAGCGGGAAGCTCTGGCAACGACCCGTCAGTGGCATTGTCGACTGACGATCGCCGATGAGGAGGTTGAATACTTATCAAACAGCTCACCTTAGCTAATCTCTTCCTGACGCTTCTACGTCTAAGCGAACTTCAGGCTTCAGCGTTCAGAGCGCTCGACCTGCATGGGTCCTAGCCACATCCGCAGTTCTTCCCTCAGCTTCCCCCTCTTTCTCTCTTCTTCTTTTGCTTAACTCCAATCACGACTAATTTCCTGTAATTACCCTGCCGTGACTCGCCACACGCGCAACTCCTGGTCATCGACGCTCGCCCATCTTTGGTCGTCAATGCCTTTCTCTCATCTCAGTTTTTTCTGGCACCTACGTAGAGCTTCAAAGACTCTTCTACCTCTGTCGATTCAGCGAAGCTGCTAGCATCGTAGCCACAGCCGTCTATTCTCAGCTTTTTTTCTCGAACGCGAAAGGTGTCGCTTCTCAATTCACGAGTGCGTACAATGGAGAGCACTGCTGGCCACGCCATTAGCGGCGGTCAGTACGCAGTAAATCACGACATTTTGAAATTGCACTCTTACGGCCCTCGTTCCCCTCTTGGACGCTTAAGTCTAATACTACTCTCGTCCCATTTCTCCCACACCCCGGCGATTTTCACCAGTCGAAGGTGGTGGCAGTTGGGAGTGATCCCAAACAGATAACCTTTTCTCATAAGTAGAGGTGGTGCACGACCTAATCTCGCGTGCCTAGATGGAAGAATTTTTCTTCCGATATAAACTACTTAGACGCCTCGACACTTATAAGAAAGGGCTTTCCGTGTTGCTCAAAATTGTCGAGGTGGGAAGAATCGCCATTTAACCGGAGTATTGAGTTTCTCTCTTTAAGCACTTTGCGCGGGCAACTCGTTCGGCTATATAACCCGGAAGATATTTCAAAGCGTCTCCTACCGTAAGTTATAATTCAAGATAACATCACCGCTCTGTCCGCTAACTAGTCAAAACTACCTGTCCTATTCTTTATTGTCCTTTCTTGGTAACTATTACACGAGCCTATGGCGGCGTACGTTCTTGTTAGTTGGGCGCGGTACTTTCCAAACGAATGAAACCCTTTATTTCACCATCCTGCCGGCCAAATTTTATAAACCGAACTCATGTGTAACTGCATTGTATACTCCAACTCTGAATGACGCAACTATACGAACTCAAACACATTGGTTAAACCTAATATAGGCACACTGGATAGATTTGATTGATGTATTGCCATTGTAGAGATACCTAATAACTTATTTGATAAGATCAAATAGAAAAGTAATATCAATTATAACTGCTATCGAGTCCTGCACATCGTTTCCTGTTTTACACCCGTGTCCTCTCGGCCTTGGCTAACCCGAAAAAAGGCTTACGGTCTAGTCCTAATGTCTCTAGCACATTGACAGGCCGAATGAGAAGTGGACGAACACAGTTGACCTCTCGCCGGCTGCCATTTGCTGTCATTTGTTGATCAGTCGTCGTCGTTGCTTGTCCGCCGACTCTGCCACGGTAAAGAACTTGCCTCTGAAATGGCCTTCGCATCGTTGGTGCCTAAATGGACTTTCTCTTCTGTTCCCGTTGAAACCGTTACGGCCGCACTCTTTCCCTGTCCCGTTTTGTCTTCGATGTCACCATCGTCTTTTTTTTTTTATTCTTGGCTTGAGTAACAAGTCAGGGAAGTGAAAATTCTAGACGAAGGAAAGGAACAGCCCGCAGCGGCAGCAGCAGAAATAGCTGGCGAAGCGGGGTTTCGCCTCCTCCTCCTCCTCCTCCCAGCTCTTACGGAATGAGAGTGTTGGGGTTGTTTAGCCCTCGAGGAGTATTAGTAAGAAGGAGTTGGCCGAATCGAACGCGTGGGCACAGCCGCTGTGGGGAAGCGAAAAGATGTCTGGAGAGTCACACGGGATAAGGATCTGGTTGGCAAGATTGGTAGCGGAAAGATAGCGTGTGCCTATGGGCTTCGAGCTTCGAGAAGAACGGAACCAAAAAAAGAACATAGAAGAGGGTGAAAAAGGAAGGAGATGCACTTGCAAACACAGATGGGACGTTGAGGAACGCTTCGGGTGCGCCTAGCACAGAGTCTGTCTGGTCGACCCGCTGCAGTCTAGCTCTTGGTTCTCCTTGGGTTGACCAGCGAGCCCGGTAAAGGCAACGAGGCGACTTAAGATTTATTAGTAGACGAGCTGGACGAAAACCCCTTCCGTTAGTGCGCCATTGCCTTCACAGAGTAAGAGGAGAAACACAGGAATCCGCTTCTCTGCCGACGAAGATACTTAGCAATACGATGGACTGTTTTGAAAAAAACCGGTAGCGATGTTGTTTACGGTGGACAAGCAAAACCAGTGCCGACTAACTAATGTTGTGATAAACAAACGTGTTTTACCAGTAGAAGCCAAGACACTTAGCTTCGGCGAATTAGGATAACGTTTCCTTACAGCTATGTATGGCGAATAGAAAAACGTTACCCTGTTGGTTGAAACGGTTCACCGCTAGTTCATTCTCTTCTAAGAAAAGCAAGTAATCCTTTTGGTTCAGTTCATCAGGGACGATAAAGGAGGAGGGAGAGCGCGCCGGGACAAAAGCTCGCAGCACTCGCGCGCAAGACCGCTTGGTCAGCTACTGTCCGCTGTTGTGGTCATTTGGTCGAAAACGGTGGTAAGCTCCGCTTTAAGTGGCTTACCTTGAGTAGGTCATGCTCTGCCATTTGGCCCGGTAAGGCGGAGATGGACGCGACTTGTTGTATGGTCAGCTGATGGTACGACGTCAGCCGAGTAGCGTAGAGGAGAACTGAGAAAGTCCAACGCGTCAAGTAACAGGATTCGGGAGCTCACTAAGTGCTTAGGCTCCTGCACCTAGGAGTGGAAGGCAGGTAGACTGCATGTCTTACTCGATCTATGTGTGCCTAAGTGGGACAAAATTTGCGTCAGGATCCCTGGATACGTTCCTGTGCTTTGATCTTTTTAAACTGTAAAAAATGAAATTATCTTTTTCAGGGGGAATTTTATGAAACTCTCGTGGATTTTCAAGAGAATGCTCGGCCAATTTTATCTTAGAGGAACGAAATATCTTCTTTGACGGTATTAGCTTGCAGCTTGCGCTACAGCACGGAGAATTAATAAAAGCGAATGAAACAGGCATTGACGCCCTATATGAATATTATTTTCCGATGCAGGTGGCTATATTGGCTTTATCTCTGACAACGATTCATTTTTACTGCTGTATTTGCGGTAAGGAAATATCCCGCTACTTTTAGTTCCGGTTTTCTTTTTCTTTCTAACCAGTAACTAACTTTGTACGAAAGTGGCAATCGTTATTATCGTAGATATATGTACATATACAAGCAGGCAGGCACTCATCACAAACTATCGTGTATGCCTAAGAACGTCTAGAAAATGGTCGGCTCACACGAGATGCTGGCGGCTCGTGATCAAAACGTTGATGATGTCGAAGGCGTTTAGCGAGGAAGGAGTTTTTTGGAAGAGCAAGATCTTGGCGTTGTCTAGACGAATAGCAACTATGGCAATGGAGACGTTGGGAACAACGACAGAGACAACATCTACAGGAGAAATCTAGACCAGGAAGCCCTCCGGTAAAAGCCACCATTGGCGGCAAGCTATGGATGGAGGTAGTGAAGCAATGTGCGCGTGTCCATCATGGGGTCATCTGGAGCAGATGCCTCGCCTTGCTGCCCGTCTGTAACGCTACTCCCTCACTCTCAGCTTGGCGTGACGTAGTTTACCAACCGCTCTGCTCTCCAGCAAGCGTTTACTAACCACTTGGATAACGATATGGGAAAGCAATGGGGAGTTGCCCCTAGCATGTATCTCTTCTCACTTTGGCTTTTCCTGGGCGGTGGCTTCGGCTGGCGTCCACTGACCCCTTCACATCTTAACCCGGTCCCCCTTCTCTGTGCCTAGGCTAACCTTCGGATCTCCTTAGCAAGCAGCGTAAAAATCTCTAATGCCTCCCTATATAGCCCGCTTCGGCAATACAGCCGTTTGCAATACGGCAAGATCATAATTAAGAGAAGCAGAAGAAAAGGAGCAGTTCGTGCAAGAAGTCTATCGACCTCAAAAGAGGGCGCACCAGGTTGCCTCGGTCCAGATCAGAGCGGATGCTAGCGCTACTCTAAGTTAGAGCAGCACCACATCCTTCAATACAAGATAATACAGCCGATGTTTTCCTATCCAGTTGAGGTGTCACCACCATCTGGTACACTCAACCAGCGTTACTATTTTCCGAATAATTAGCAGTGTGTCCCACAAAAAATGCGAGACTTTCGGCTTTTATCAAAGCAATAATATCGAAGAAAAGAGAAGCCAAATTCTGCCTGTATCACTTCTAAACTGTTGTTTATTCTGGATAGGTTCATGGGTGATTACTAATGTATATGCCCTTGCCTATCTTTGCGACCGCACCCGGTGGCCGAGCCACCGTTCCCTAACTCGCAGTTTGCTAAGTGACATGCAAGAAAGGGCAAAGATCAGCAAGATGATAGGAAAGCATCTTTACGGGATGGGGTAAAAAGATATTAATGGTAAGCGATAATCTAAACGAAATCTGTTGTCAGAACCGACGTTTTAGTCAGTCAGCTCGGTCCGTTTTTGTGACTCGAACTCGCACTCCACCCTCGCTCCCTCTGCCTGAGTTATTAGCGAAGCTGATCAGAAGAATACCTTTTGCCACAGACTCTGGTCCTGCGCATTTCTAACTATCTCCTAACTACCGAATGCCACTATCCAGCTCTATTCAGTCTGTTACGCTATATCAAGTATACTACACCCCTATATCAATTAACCTGTATTCAACTAATGTGTCAATGTGCTATTGCTGACCCGTAACTTTCCCGCAGTTATTTTATTATTTCAAAGCGAAACCGACCTCGACCTTTCTCAAACCTCAATCGTTCTCAAAGTTCTCAAAATCTTATTAGGAAAAATACACATAAAAAACATGCATTTTCGATTTTTTTTTCTTCAACATTGAATTACAACAAAGCTCAAGCCTTTGGTACCTTCCAGTATGTAGTAGCACGGATTTTTTCGTACTCAGAGCGTGCACGTAGTCATTCTTTATAGGTCATAACAAAAAAAAAAAAAAGCCATCCAAATCTTACAAGTGTACGCTTATCTACTGCTGAAGAAGAGTGCAAACAGTATTTCTTATTGGAATTCTGACGACTACATTTGACGTTCTATAGATATTTCAGCCGGACGGATTTGTTGTTTCGTTCATTTGAAGAAATGCAGCACAACACTATGTACCACATAGCAATTTAATAAGAGGACCTTCTGATTGTTAGTCAAGGGAGATACCTATTGGCATGAGTGAAGACAGGCCTATTTACGTGTAGCATATACGAACGGGTCGTGGTAAATGTCGTGTATCGTATCACTATGATCATTACCAAATGTTAGCATTGAGAGCACGTAGTCTTTCATCTCAGTTGACGTACCAAGGCTCGCTATGGACTTTTAGGACGAGTTATTGTCCTGCCATTGCGTAAGTTGGAGGACCTCGGAGGTTAAAAACGTAGGCACGCCTACGTTTGCCATACGGTGCGACATAAGACTCAACCTTTTTAATAAAGAAAGAACAGAATGTCGCGTAACATACAGAATGTAATGCCCGGCCAGCTTTTGCGCAACACGTTTACCAAAATTTCAAAGACAATTCTTCCTGACTAGCTACTTGTATTTACATTTAAACGCCACCTGTCAAAACAGCTGCACATCTAGGTTAAGTTCCCAAGTTGGTTAACTTCAAAACCATACTGGAAGGGGAGGCGCAGCCAAATGCCTTAAAAAAAAAACAGAAATATGAACAACTAGAAGTTTGCTTTCAGTCCTGCGTCGAGCTACAGCTGACCAGGGTGAGAGCACACTAGCGATCATCTGAGAAAGATATTCGGGGCAATGAAATCGACCACTACTTTCCTAAGGCATTCATGGGCCTGTTATTATCGGCCATCTATTCAAAGTTTTTTTATTCTGTGTCCGTGTGAAAAACAAGCTTAACACGTTGAGCTAGAAAGCTATCTTCATTACAGTCGCAGACGATAGGCTAGGTTAGGGCTGTACAGGCTTATTAGAGACGCGGTAATTGCGATAATCCACAAGCTATAGTTAAAGTTATTGCTTTGGTCTCAATTGTCTGGTCGTAATCGGGGTGACGCGGGTTAGGCTAACTTTCTTCCTGCTCAGTAGTCTCATTTGAATTGGTACTGGCAAAGACAACGATGAATCACACAATTTCTCATCATTTTTAATTACTTCGGTTCAACGTGTTCATTTACTTCCGTATTTGAAAAAATCTCTAGATTTGTGACACAAAAGCATCTATCAATCACTCTATAGAAACCCAGCAGTCTAGTGAATAAGCCCCCTGAGTGTGGGTATGGAGAAGCAGCGGTATACATAATGCGCGTAGTGATCGAATATCCCATCTACATGCAAAGAACGAACTAATAGGAAATACGCCTTCATGACGTCCCACTCACCCTTCAACAATTCACGGCTAAAGATGTTGTTTGAGTGTTACTATGAATGATATTAGTTCGTGCAAAGGCTCATCTTGAGGTCTTTGAGGTAGCTATTTATTAAGACTGTAAGATCTATATCCACATATTAGACTTCAGGTCCCTAATACCTGAATAAATTAACAGTGAACAATTGCATTATAAATACTGGCTATCTATTGGATTATATAAAAAAAAAAACATAAAAATGTTCCGAATGTCTTTTTTCTGCTCAGTAATTTCGTGTCATTTTTTCAAGTCACGAAATCGACTCGCTCGTGTTTACTTCTCTCCACAATGGAATCCACGAAATGGGTGCGCATACGCGTAATCCTGTAAAACGCTTCCTGCATTCTTTACCTTCTCATCGATGGCCGATCGCCGTCATTGTTCCGCTGCAAATGCATGATGTCTAGTTCTTATATCATATACTTTTCATATACGGCGTACTTATCTTTTTGGCCTACTAGCACGTGGAACCTCCAGCCCCCTCTCCCGGCTGTAATTTTTCGTCCGCCACTGAATCTTGCCATGTTCCAATGACATTCGCTCGTTCAGCAGCATTGAGCAATATATAGCGTGTTGGTTTGACCCAACCCCACTGACTCAGGCCGGGTTAAATCGACTCAACTTCACTTACTTTAACGCTACACTCAATCAGCCGGCTTGGAAAAACGGTGCATTGCTTCCCAGTAGGTTCTAGTCTTCGGGTCGAACTCTAAGACCTTTTTCCCCCCGAAACGACCAATCCTTCCTTTTATTCCTGCTTTGTGCATTCACCGTTCAACCAGATGAAGGAGTCGGGGGCATGGGTACTAGAGGGGCCAGAGCATGGCAACAACGATCGGGCCGACAGTATTACGCTGAACGGGGTAAGGGGAACCATTGCGAAAAACCACTAGAAGCGAGTAAAGTCAACGGGGGAGTGACAGTACTGGGACCGAAACAATATATATATATATATATATATATATATATATATAAAACAGAGAAAGAGGAGACATTTGTTGAATTTCAATTCGCTGATTGTTTCCTACTCCGATTGTAGCTCAGCCCATCACAATCGAACCAATCAGTCTTCGAGCGGTAGACAAAGCTAAACAAAGAGGATGCATACAGTTGTAGGAAGCAGCGGAACTATCGCAAGGTTTCGAGTGTACATCTAATACAAAAGACGAACTTCATATGACACAATCTTAGATATATAAGATATAGTAATAGTCACTACAGCGGACGTTGGTAACAGTGACAGAACTGATAATGATTACGCTAAATGTAGAACCGTTTAATTATTTTAATTGTATTTATGTGTATAATCGAGTGTCGTCGTTTTAATCTTTTGTATAACGATTCAACTATGATTCGGCTTCAGCAGCCTAGAGCAAGGACAGATGCTCGATACCGCGTAAAATTGAATTGCTATTATTCAAACTATTGGCATAACGCTGTTGATCTTTTTGACAGTGTTTCACCAGCATGCCTTAAGTGTATGACTCCAACAAGAACAAGTGCAATGCTCGAGAGGGAGCCCGCCATGATGCATCGGTGAGCGATGAACCTCCCGAACGCGCGACCCTTTGCGATAACCACCTAGATAAGTCTCTTTCTCCCACTTTCAGTGTCGTTTTTTCCCCTCCTACCATATGGCCAGTAGCTTATTCAGTGGCTACTTTTGTGTGCGCCCAATTGCAGTGGAGACGCTTGAGCGCCATTGGCTGCAGGGACCATCGTGATGGTGGTTGTTCTATGGTAGGTAAGCGGAATGCGTCAAGATGAGCCCTTCGCGGAAGCGTGCCGGCCGAAGCGTAATGTAGTACCCCAGTGTTACCCCACACAAAGCAGACGCAGCGTAAAAGAGGGTGTAACAGTGAAAAGTTGTTGCTCAATTACCGCAAGTGCTTCGGCTCGCTCGTCGTCAAGCGTAGGGGCTAGACGCGTTAATGTTAGGACACCAGCTGAGAGCGCGGATGAACGGATGGATCCTAGCACTCGCAGAAACGAACGCTAAACAGCCAACTACCCTCTGACCATATGCCTCATAGATACACCATGTATGTATATAAGTACAAGAAAGCAGTGTGAAGCAGTCTGTAAGAGAAACACCATGCGAATGCGCCCGAATGGGGCGCTCTTTGGCGAACGTCGGCGCCACTCTGCGCTGTCACTGCCGTGTAAAGCATAGGCGGAGCTCATGTCGTTCCCGCTCAATAGTGGATAAAGTCTACGATGGGCAAAAGCCTTCTAAGGCGCAAGAGGTAGAAGTAACTCCGACAAGCAGTAGGCACAGACAAACTCCCGTTCTAAAAAAGTGTGCTGTTGTTGCTCTGCCGCTTTTGCAAACTAAAGCGCGAGCGGCCTGTATCTAGGCCAGCGGCATGAAGGACAAATTGCTCCATTCGCTGTATGCCACTGTGGATAAACGGAAAAGACTCAGACCAAGACTGCGGGCGATAGGAGAAAAAAGCGCTTCAGATATGCTGCGGAACAAACTGCTTCCAGTCAGTCACTTGGCGTGATTGCACGTTAAGCGAATGGATTGACCCGTGAGGTGTTGGGAGGAAGGCAACACTTTGCTAACGCTGAAGTGACGCCTAAGGGTGTTGTCTATGCCGAGGCGTGAATGAGGTGGTACAGCGATACGTATGGTATAGGCAAGGCAACGCAAGTCGGAAAAGCGGTTCAATACTCTTAATAAGGAGCCGTGCTAGCAAGTGGCGCTATGCTCGTGGGCCAGTAAGCACTATGTTACATAACACAAAAACATTTCGTAATTTTTAATCATAGGTTCCAAGAGGCTTTATATAAAAGGTCCCTTGCCAGTCCTTATTACCGTTTTGAGCGTTACATACGAATTTTGAAGATTCAATTATGGCTATCGATGCTGGGCCCTTTCTACTAATAGGCAGCCAGTCTGAAAATTTACGATAGTTAACAGACTCACAAGGAACTCATTCCGTCCGCGTTACTGAGCTGTCCCTGTGGTCTTATAATGAATTGGTCGTCAATGTGTAATTGTAATATGAAAGTGAGCTTCATTCACAGGTTGACTTTGCCCCAGTCAAGCAAGGCAGAGAGCAAGCGAAAGCGAATGAGAGTATCATTTACGTTGTGAGGGATCTCCATGACACCCGCAGCCATCGCAGCAGCGTTTCCATTTGCTGAATCAAGAGGGCTAGCTCTACCCGGGCTCGCGAGCGTCAGTCGTTCCATCTTGTAATGTCATGTAGAATCTCTTTCCAACCATTTGACCCTTACCGCCTGGTGGTAAATACCAACGGATATAAAGAGTTAAGCATACTTGTAGGTTTCATAGCAACATAGGGGTTGCCACGTACCGACTGCGATTGTCCATTAATCCGGACGTTTGTCTTGCGAGAAAAAGCACCGAAACAGCAAGCGACCAAAGTTGCGTGGATGAAAAGGCCGCTCGCCACGCCTGTGCCGAAGGAATTCCGCTGAAAAGCCCTGTCCTCGTTCACTTTTTGGACGTGTGGTCTCGGCAAACATTGAGATATGGCGAAGTCAGCCGCGCCGGCCAGATAGGAGACCCTTCGAAAGTCTGCGTGCGGAATCGGTAACGAGAAATCATGATCAAGGAGGAGGAGGAGGTGGCTAAAACGAGGTGGTATCCGAATCGCTCTCTTTTTTACCCTCTATCTTCTAGATGCGGCAGGGGCCGATGGGGAACGCCTAAGATGGATCGAGCTTAGGCACGGACATGGTTTACTCTGTTGCTTGGCTTAGTAGGAAGAAGTGTCGAACGGTCACTTTGGCTACGGCCAGCTTCCTCTACCTATGATCCTCAGGTTCTCCTGCGTGGCAAAAGGGGAAGAGCCGGAGAATGAAGATGTAGATCAGCTATTCGACCAATGGACTACGGCAGTACAATGAAATCTCGTTCTTTCATCACATGGTAATGCGCACTTGACTTTTTTATGGATACCACTTTTTTGCGGAAGATAGACGATGGCGTCAACGACTTTGCGTCTATGTTCTTATTTTTATTTTTATGAGAAAGCGGAAAGCGCTGTAAGCGAATAAATGAGATCGGTGAATAGCTATTCTAATACACAGTAGACGAAATAATAGTAAACAACCACTTCACAATACGACGACAACAGCCGCGCCGCACGCTAACACGGATATTAAACGTATATGCTAAAACATTTAAAGATATCTTATAGATACTTAATTACGCGTATATTTGAGTTGTTTTATTATATATATGTATTAGGCTACATGGGTCCACAAAGATGGGCAGGGTAATCATTTGTTTCCCAACATTTTGCTATGCTAACCCTCTTTCATTTCACCTAACATCTAATTTAAGCTTCCAAGGCCAATTAATGAACCAATAGTTAATGGCAGGAATGGTACCGACAGAAACAGAATTATTATTGCATTGACAATCGAGATAATATTTATGCTTCATAAACTGAGAATTGATAATAATAATATGGGCTGTTACGAGTGGACACGACAGACGTCGAAGTTAAACATATTTTGCTAGTTAGATGAAAGTTAATGCTGCCGGTAAAGATTCTAGGCTTCCAGAAACAAACTTACTTTAGGAGAAATAAGTTCAGAAGAAAAAAACATCTTTTAGTTTTAAAAATCAACGCTTAAAGGTTAAGTTTTTGTTCTTCGAAGACCGCAGAGCTGTAGAAATTTAGACTTTAAGGAGGCTTTAAGTCAAAGTATAGTACGTGAGTGGTGCAAACGTTTCAAGAACGGAGATTGGGGCGTTAAAAACTAGCAGAGAGGTGACCAGACGTCGGGACCCGAAGAACAAGAGCGCCTTGCTGCAATCAGGAAGACTTCTCACGACGACAGAACATGGAGTCTAAGGGCTTTGTGTGTCAAAACTGGCTTTTCATATGTGACGTGTTACAAATTTATAAGTTGAATACTGAAACTATGGTTTGCGTGAATCAACTCCAGTTGGGAATGCATATGGCATGTCTCATGGACAATGTGAAAACTTTATTTAATAGAAAAAATCCGCCACAAGCGTACAGTCGCCATAAACAATACATGAGTCGGGCTTTACTAAAAGCCGGGATCAGGTGAAAGGATGGCATCCCTCTGGAGGGAAATCGACTTCATTGGCACTGTCGAGTAATTTCGGATCTAAGGAGATGGCAAAACATACAAAGAACATCAGCGGTATCTGCTACTATAAGGTACTTGTCGAGAATGAAACAATGAACGTAGCCCTTCCTCAAGAGATTCATGGGTCGTTGGCTCTGCAATTGAGAGCCTCTAGTCTAGTTACTTGATGACAATGCCAGACCTCATCGCCCTACCCTAATTACTTCCTAGATTGAGCAAAAAATATCTAACGTTAACTTGAATCCGCTTATTCTCCCGATCTAAGTTCATGTGACTATAAGGCTTCTCATATTCAAGGGAAACAAAAAGAGCAACTGGTAAGCCAGCATATCCTGTTCTCGGTTTACTTCAAGAAGTCAAAGATAGTGAAATTACACATGGAAACGCGAGTGATAGGCACAAGGCCCTCCAGGAGCTATCAAAGTGCTAGAACAAGTGGTCAATCATAGAGGAGAGCAGTTTTAACACATATTGAAAAATCATTATTCGAGCCCAACTAGTTAGGAAGTTATTCAATTTCCAAGTCCACCGAATTCGTTTGTAATGACCTAATAAATGGTTGTCAGGAAGAATTATGTACTCCACTTCCTCCACACAGTTTACAACGTTTGAGCGAGTATAGAATGTTCTCATCACTAGGGCAGCCGAAGGGTTGAAGAGCAATCTATCCAAGAGGCAGAAATTGCAAAGCTGGCAAAGATCATCTGCTGCATGCTAGGAACTCGGTAATGAGTAGTCCATTTGGATGAATGCCGGTACGTGCGTCGCTCACAACGCGAAGCGCCGCTCGTTTTGAGGCGATATAGCAAGGGCTGCATAATGGTCAATAGGTGCTCAGGTAAATGTCACCGAACAATCAATTTGTTACGGAAATACATCTCACCAGCAATAGCAATTGCTTAGAGAGGGGCAAAAAGCTGATTAGGCTTTTTTGTTACGCTGAAATAAACACGGACGTCATCACAGCTAACTGTATACGAGCAATAACACAGCTCCAAAGAATACTGGGCACGGTAGATATGAAAACATGGACCAACATGATATAAAGGTAAAATGTGACTGCCCTGGAGGCCGCTAAAGCAGTTGCTGGCGGTGATTGATAAATCACGGCGCGTTATGTGTACAACAAGGCGAGTATGAATTTTTATACAATTCGAATGTCAGAATATTCTGGACGAGCTAAAAGGTCTGTATTTGTAAAGGTTTTTTTGCTAATAATAGCAGAATAATTTCGGGAAGTTTACGCGTGCGTTATTACAGAGAGATCTCTATCTTATTATAAATAAATAAACGTATTACTCTCGCAATTAGTAAACAAGTATGTAAAACGATAATTCAGTCGGCTCCGGCTTTTCAGAAGTTAGGAGGAAGATCAAGGATGTGAACGTATATTCTTCTGAGTAGGATTTATTGGAAAGCCTTGAAAAGCAGGAAATGAACTAGGACCGAAAAGATGATACTTCCATACGGGAAATGAAGGCAAACATTCAATTGAAATACTTTAATTTTTGAATAAAGTTAAACTAACTGTGTGATGATTCCGGTAATCGACGTAAGGACATTAGGCGAGCCCTGCACAGTAACGCTATATGCCAACTCGTTTCCTCAGTACATTTTTTGTAGTATGTTTGGCCTAAAGACAAGGACACACAGCGATCAGATCAAGCTTTCTAGAACTCTTCTTTAAAGCTGCTTCCTTGGCATTTTTCTTTATTAATTGCTCTAATTTCAAAACTCTATCGTTAGTTCGTAGAGAGAACCCTAAGATACACGCTACCAGCATTCCGCCTATCGATTCTTGGAGTGCTAGCCCAACGATGTCGAAAAAAAAAGATGCTTTAATAAAGCCAATAGCGTGTGGGCTTGCTGAACTTTTGGTTGACGCGGAAATTTATCTTACTCATAAATTATTTTATTGCAGTTGTTAGCAGGCCAACATCACAAACATGTAGGTCCCTGCCCGCTGAAGGAATACGCGGGACGGCATACCACTAGTGTCTTCAAATCTGAGGTTACAACAAGAGCCATCCATTCTTTCTAGACGGATGTTTTCAGTTGCACGTAACTGGTTCGGTGATAGCTAGCACAGAGGTCTCCTTTCCCACAACTTATTAGTCTTTTCGCTGGCATTCGGAGTGTCATTACGTGAACTTTTCAAGTATACTGCTTGTGGAGTCATGGTGGCCAATGACTGTTTAGACTTCTTCAATAGCTTCAAAAGTGCGCAGCGGATGAGGCATGTAGGGCGAAATGCGATTATTCAGAGGGTGTTGCGTCAGTCAGGGCAGGAATGCGTTCTATGCAAGCCAAGACGTTTGGCACAGGACAGGGTAAAGGCAGCGACTGCCGTAATAACTGTAATTATGTTTTCAAGACAAATGTTTAGTATGAGGCGTAACTAGATCATGCTCGTTTCTATGTTCATAACAACATTTCTATTGCAAGATCATGCAGATGCAAACAAGATGCGAAAACATAAACACCGTTTCCAATGATAGATATCTGTTTGCGCCCGTTGCAATAAAGACCACGTAAGTTATCAGTAAGGGGTCTAAAAATGTGCCGAAGAACATTCAAGGCATATAGCTACTAACAAGGATGATAGGCACGCATGGGAAATACCTGTGTTTCTGCAAGAGCAACGCAGCGTATATTTTAGGCCCAATCGGATAATAACGATTTAATAGTAATAGGATGACACGTTTAGAGATCGAAATTGTACGGCATCAATATCCTAAAAAATCAATCAATATAATCATGCAGTTATTATTATTATTACTACTGCTATGAAAACCACACGCTGCGCTTTTTCCCTTACTGTTCAGAACCTCTTCCTGACTACGGGATTTTCCTCACTGGGACGCTAACCGGGGGTAAAGTAGCCGAAAGACAGAAGCTGGTTGGTGCCACTGAAGCTAGAGGGTGGATGGTCACATAGTAGTATGGCACAGTAGTCTTGGAAGAAATCCCCAAACATTTCCAAGGGCAATTCTGTGCCGTTTTTACGCTTACTGTTTCAAATGCGTAGTAGATGGGCGCGAGTGTCTACATCGTTCGGATGTGGCCGTTCGTGTATGTTAAACAAATCGGCTATTTTGGTCGAGCCATCCCAAGTGAACGCTTGCGCAGCGCTAGTAGTGCTCTCGCCGACGTGGAAGCGACGCAAGCAACATTTGTATGAGCTGTAACGCCCGGATGCCCCTTAAGAATCTTCAGCTATGTCACTCGCTTACTTAAGAGGCGTCTACGCGGTTCTCAAAATGAAATAGGCTTCTATTTCCACAGAAAAAAAACTCGAAGCAAGCTCATTCAGCTACAGATGAAAGCTAACTCCCATCAAATCTTGGTTCGTTGACCAAATAGTAGAACGGAAAAAACGTGTTGTTTCGTACATATTTATTCTCCAGTGGTGAAAGAGCACTGGAATGCTAATGACACCATTGTATATACTGTTATGCGTTACATATGGATAAATAGGGCTATCAGATACCGATGAACACGGACGACTCCTTAATACGAACAATCCTTATTTTGATCACAACAACCTTTTTAAGGATACTCTAATTCATGCTAGCTAGGCACGAAACACTATTTACAAAAGAACACCAGAGGTTTCTATAGTATTCCCCTAGTGAGCCATACCAAATAAGGAGCTCTTCCTAGCGTAATGAGATTAAAATAAAATTATAATTATGAATTCCCGATAGGCAATCCGGCGAAAAGCACTGTAGGCAATTACGGTTAGTCATACTCTGATATGTGGAATTTAGATTTTTTCCTTTGACTGGCTGTATGATACGTTTTTTTTCTTTTATGCACACGTGTTATACGGGCAATGCTTAACGTCATACATCCTCCACGACCTTAATCTTAGATTCGCACTGTCTGCAGGGTAACAGGAATACACTGGGGTTAGATTGGGGCCGAGGATGCCCGCTCGGGAGGAGTCAATGAGGTAATTTTGGTAATCCTCTGTTTGTGGCTACGCTCGCATTCTACGCAGTCTCATAAGGCAACATTCTCTTCTAGCCTTGCTACCCCTAACCCCTCTTAGTTTACCCCATGTTCTACCACGCACACACACCCACATAAATATCTTCATAGATGGAAGTCCAGCTTCCGTCCAGCATTGCGCCAGCATGACCGAAGGATGATACAGCTTTGTAAAAGGCCCTTCCCGCGGTCCTTGGCCTTTCCTTTGCTTAAGCGCCTCCTTTCGCCTTTCGTGTGCAAATGTAGACAAATGTGGCAATTGGCCACAATACTGCGCCTTTTCCTTCTTCGTCTCGCCTTTGCACCAGTAGCAGCAGAAGCTAGCAAACTCTAGTCGACGCCTTCATCACCCCCCAGAGTACCAACCCGCTCTATACATTGCTTGTAGAAGTCATCGTTTCCCCGTTACGAAGTGGGAAGACGATATGGGCCATTGCAGCTAAGCCTAGACCATTGGCGTCTTAGCATGGCTTGCTCGAACGACGCGGTGCAGTGTCCCTGTTCGTTGTTTTAGCAACAGCTGACCTGACATTCGTTCAAAACCGTTTGCTATGTAAGTGGCCGGATCAGGTCAGAGTTGACATTGCCCTACGGAACTGGCCGGAATAGTTTGTGAAATAAATCCTGTCATCGGCGCTTTTATCGACAACAAGCGGTCACTGCGTTAACTGTGCAACGGCAATTTAATACGTGACTTAACAAAATATATTTTTTACGAAGTAAAACCACGATATGTCTTCATCTATTCGGCATCCTACTTTGCGTTTATTGATACACAATATCTGAGAGTACAAGCAACAGGAGGTTCTGCGAACTGTCTTTTTCGGAATAGATCCTGTCAGATTTTCTGATCAGGACCGACTAATGCCTTATTTTACTGAAATAATAGTAGCAGGAGTCTAACACAACTTGAAATACAGAATACGCAAAAGAAATCTGTGCAGTGCATCTCTTTCGTCCAAAAAAAACGTAGAACGATTTATAGCTAGTATGTAATCCGTATACCTGTACGGTACGTCTGATTGTATGGGAATTGTTGGAATGAGCGAAAATAGCCTCCAGTTGTTTTATCTGAACTGTCGTTGCTCATCGGTTATAACTTTACTCTGATCGATACACAAGTAGGTATCCGAATATATGTAGATACCTAACGTAACAATCTACAAATTAAGAAGGTATCTGTTATACTGCCAACGTATTGAGTGTTTTATATTTATGTTTTAAGCAAGCACTTTCAATTCGGGTTTCCAGCACGCACAATTTGCGTAAAAATAGAACGGTCGAGTTGTTGGCGTAAAGAGGTAGAGCGTCGTTTCAGCTGAACTACTGCGCCCGCGATCTTTTGTCTAGACCACCGTCGTCTTCGTGGCCAGCGATGTCCTCGTAGCTGCTACCGCCCCCGTCGTTATACGATATAGACAGAGACGTCCGGCAAACCGGTGTCTTGCGTTTCCATTTATTTGCCTAAGTTGATCCCGTCCTATTCCTTGCCCAGCGACAAATTCTTCTCTCCGGACGTTTCGCACGTGAGTCTCCGGCCTCACGTCCTCTTTAAAGCTTTAAGGAAATATCACCACTCCCCCAGGTTCCTGTTTTGCTGGCTTCGTTTCTATCTTTCTCGACCGGAGCCTATCGGGATACCCCATCTCTCAGGGGCAAGTCGGCGGACAGACAGGACGGAAACGGTACAAGCAGAAAAATCGAAAATTTGAAAATCCAATTGGCATGTATATGTGTCTGAGCGTGTGGGGGAGGGTATGTCTGTTGTCTGGGCGGCTTACTTTGCTGGATCTCTAACTGGACCAGTGTGGGTTGCCTCTGCCAACGTCTCGCGAGGTGCCGAATGGCTTACGAGAGGGCGCCCTGGCAGGACTGCCAAAGGCTCGCTGAGCGAGGCCTCCGGTCATGAATATGCAACAGACGATGCTCGTGGTACTACACCTTGAAATGGACCAAAGACGGAGTATTCGCTTCAAGCAAAGCTGCTGTTTCGTAAATGCTCTTTCAAAGATAAATAAACTTGGAGAGCACAGTCAACCATCTGATATACAGAAAAGATAGAACAAGTTCCCTGGCGATACTGAAATAGACTCTGCACAAATTCGACTGGTGCAAATACGCACAGCCTGTGTAAGCTAAGTGGGGCAGAGATTGGTGGACTATGGGTGATATATCCGGTTCACCTTTGCGTCTACACACATTAGGTACGATAGATAAGTTGACTTGTTCAACGTTGACTTTTTTTATATCTATGCTTCGACGTGAAGAACAGAAGCCACACGTCGACTTCTACTTTCACCAGTCGCGGTGCGGCTGACGGGCCTTCTATCGGTCATAACCTATTCAACGTAATGCAAATGTACGCTGTAAATTAGCTCGGCCAAAATGATCAGGCTGACGAGCAGCTAGACCGCAAAGTCCACCCGTTCGAAGTTCTTGACCCAAGTGCATATTGGCTATTATTTAGTGGCTAGTGATGATTTAAGTTGAACATCAAATTGAAGTATCCTTACGTTGCAACTGTCCCCGAGTCTGTGCGTTACACTTATGGCAAGTACAGATTTTTCGTCGATTGTTCGAAGGTACTGGAGAGCTTTTTAAGAAACCCGACTGTTACTCCAGTCGAAATTAGAATGTATCCCGCTGGTCGAAGTGATGCCTTTGTCATGGCGACTATTTTGCTTTTATTTTTCATTGCACGAACTCTATCTGTTGGTTAACTTATGGACAAGACCGTATACTTGTAGTAACAGTAACGAATTTATCAAAGTTCCCTTCCTGTATAGCTCGCGCATCCGGGTACCTGCCACCTGTCTGAGAGCTGAGCTTGAAATTGACTTCATTGGATACATCGCCAGAGCTCGAAAAGTAACGACTGCGAAAAACAGTTCCCGCGTCGTGCAGACCAGAAGACAACAATCACCTAACCAATGACGCAACACAGTTATGTTGAACGACGACCCGGGCAGAGGGCCGTCGCGTATCTTCTAGGAGAGGGCCAGCAAACTATATCTACTGTTGTATACACAGGATCCTTGTGGAGTGAAGGGCATTATGATGTAATTGGGATGCCCGGCAATGGCCAATAGAATAACTCTGCCGTTGTCCAATCTACAGTGGTGCGTTGTATCGCAGCGAACCGCCCTGACCATCTCTAAGTCTTCTGGCCTTTGTCGGTCAAGCTCGGTTGCGCTTCAAATATTACTAATGCTTACCCCGCTTCAATTCCCCCATGTCGAAGTATGCCCCTCCAGTACGCTTTTTGCCAGCCACATAACTACGCGTGACTGCCCCAACCACGCACCCACCACTATCGCCAGCTCTTTCAAATGTCTAAAGTAGCAGCTGTAGCACTTATGGGGCAACTGTTATCAAATGACTCCTAAACACATTGGTCAGTCTATTCTATACCTCGCAGATAGCTTCCTTGTCCGGTTGCACCAAGGTCTACGACATGTCCCCGCCACCACAGCATCTAACCGACCTTCTTAATACTAGACTAGACCTTCTTAATTAAGACCTTTTTGAGCAACAGAATGAGCATATGGACAGGGCAGTGCAAAAATAATAGAAAAAAAAAATAGTCAAATTTAACAGTGCTTCACCTCGTCGGAATATTACAATTCGGGCAATATAATTTTTTTTGTTGCCACTTAGCAATTAAAAGAAATGGTCGAAAACGTTAACCATATCCTGGTATCGAGTATAGTATCTTTTCCCCTCTAGGGGGCATAATTTCCGTTCGATTAATTTGCGAAAAACTTAATAAAATATGGCCTATATTTTTCAATTAGATGAGTACTTTGTCATCAAAAAAATGTATCTCCCAGTAGGCATAACACTAAATTGGATAAGCTGGATCTTTTTCGCCCACTGTTGAAAGCTCCTCAAATACTTGTATCAACAAGGTTCATTTCGAGTAGGCACAAAATGCAATATGGAAGTTATTCGGGAAGAGATTAGCCGTTTTAACGAAAAAAACGTGATTACTGTGTTAGAAGGATATCTATAATTTAACTTTGTATTCACTGCACACGCCTCAATCGTTCCGATTCCACTTGTTCGCTCCAACGTAATCCTTACCGGGTTCAACACGGACGCCTATGCCATCGTTTGTCCCTGCTATTAAGGCAGTCCAAACAGCGCAAAAAAAAAAAAGTAGGAAATTCAATCTTGGGAAGGATTCGGCGTTTTTTTAATTTTAGAAATTTGCGGGAATTTTTTCACTTAATTGCGCGAATGAAAAAGATCTGGCGTCACAGGACGGAGTGATTATATCGACTAAGCAAAAGAGCAATAATAACTGTAATAGGGTAAAGTCCCAAAGCGTGCCGTGTGGCCAGGGCTCAAGCAAAGCGTTCTGGCTTATATTAGCTATATGTAAGTTAAAGTGTGCGCTGTATATTTGCAGTGTGGGCAAAAAAGAAACTATAATTACGTTTAGTTTACGTTAGGGCAAGGGTAACGCGAGTGAAATTCGTTAGTGCCATAATGAAACGTTGAAATAAACTGAAGGGGTAGCGGTTGCGGTTCCGCAGAATAACGGCTCAGTGTACCGTCAGCGTATGCCTGAGCATTAGCACTTAGGTACCGTTAACATTAGAGTCAAATCACTTCAATCAACGATAGTCTGTGGGTCCCTCTAGTGATGCCTAAACTGCAGCTAGCCTGGCCAATGATCAATCGTGACTGCTAAAGGTATCAAGATGAATTTATCCTTCAATAGGAACCTGTCACTTGGTTAAATTTTCTGCAGCTTGTGTCAAGGCTTTAGGATCATTTGTTTTAGGCCTATAAGATATGCGCCTGCCCCAACTGGCCGATCTCTGTGTCGCGGACTCGCTTAATATGTTTTTATACGGATACCTCCATCTCGATGTACTAAATGTTAGCGTGACTGATGCATCAATTCATGCTAATGTACTCCGAAGGAAAATAATGCATGTCGTGACGTTTTACCAGTGCATGTTTTTCGGGTCCACTATGAACACACATGACAATATATACATACATACAGTCAGGTCGTTTCTAATCGTCTCTGGCCGAACTATAGGCACTATATATAGATAATAAGTATTTAACAATATATATTTAACTATAAATCCTATTGTATATATATATACTCCTATTGTATTCAGGCAGTTATAATTTTAGTTAAATTAAATTGAAAGTTTTACATGAGCGCAAACATCGATTAGTTACGTAGCTTTCTATAATACACTCTGCCCTTTATAGCGCCCCGAGACTGGAAATAGGACACCACATGCTTCCCGAACGATCTATTATAATTATATTAACTAACCATTGCAATTATATCAACTTACTTCATCTATTATAATCATTTACGAGAGCTATGAAGAAGCCAATAGCGGCCGTTCCATATTATTCATATACACATGTACGAAAACGCTTCGTATGTGTGTGTAGTTACATGTGTATGCGACGTATTCGTGTGTATATGCGACATATTGGGAGCTAGCTTGCGACTGGCCTAACACGAATATGCCGGGACGCTGGGCTTAGAGGTGGTTGGCAAGCGGGATCCGTCGACACGTGATGGCAGGACAGATGACAGCACGCGCACAAATCGACAGGAAGAGGCCGGAGTTCCGCAGGAAGAGTTGACTGTTGTAGTTACCGCTGTAGCCGCTATAGCTCTGCTATTACCACCCGATTGTTACTTTGTCTCAGGAACGGAACCAATGTATATGCGTTTTTGCCAGGAAAGTATGAAAACCATAACGATTGCTCTTCGCCGTGTGGTAGGTATCATGGTGCTTCAATTTCGAGGCCAACAATCGTCGAGGAATAACTTACGGTTGTTCGGATTACTTATAGAAGCGTGCGTTCGTGCTGATTAAGTAATAGTCTTGAAATAACTTAGCAGATAGTTGCAATGACTGACACATATCGAAGTTAAACAACCTTAGTTTGACGGAACCTTGAGCTCCATACAAAAAAAGATAGTGCCCTTAAGTTTTCGTAATAGTTTTTACTTAATTTAAAAGCAGCATTCTTTTTTTGTTTCCCGATAAAAGATATCGATGACCTCCTGTTGCAAATTAGCAATGAAGTTAACAGCAACGCCGTGAACTTGGAGAAAAGACAGAATTGATGCAAAATCTGAATGATATATTAGAGAAAGTTTAAGTACCTTAGAACTTCAGTTACAGATGCTTGTACTTGACTACCTATTTCATATTTCCTTGGACCACGTAATTTTATAACAGAATATATTTACAAATAACATTTTTTTTAAATAAAGAGATTTGAACTAGAGTGCCTTCGCCTGTAACATCCATAACTAATTGGCATTACAGATCTTATACAACTCACAAACAACCTCTGCTTAGTCGCGCCCTGCACTTATGGAACCAAGTGGGGCTGGGGGGTTTTAAGGGGCAGTTCTGCTAGTAATAGCCCCGTCTGATCACCACGATCATAACCCGCGGTGGATTGACTATCCCGATGATACAAGCGAATAACGACTTCGAATATTGTCCCTATCGCCATTGTGTACTGCTGGAGCTCATGTCAGGAACGAAAAGGGAGTCAGTACTTTCTTTTCTGTAGCGGATATGGACAGCACCCTGTGCTGATGTCCGACCCAACCACCAAATGTTGCTACTACCACTACAATCGCTACGGGTGAAGCGGTCGGTCAGAGATGCCCAATCCTTCCTGTGTCCTGTTCGTTAAATGCAAACCCTAGGAGCACCCCCATGACCCCGTAGTACGGCTTGCAGCTAGAGTCAATGTCATCTCGTCTTTTCCTTTTGCCTCTCATATATATAATGGTGTGGTGCTACTAAATTCACTGGTCAGGAGTCGATTATATGGAGCTAACAGATACGTGTATGTAGTCTGTAGGTCAAATCCTGATCAGCCTTCAACTTTTCATACGTATATTTATGTATGTATTTACTTTTCACAGATTAACAATCTTCCAAAATAATAGGGTACGCTTGTTGCCGTAGAGCGTTCATGTTGTTCCCGACTCGAATTTTCTCTATAAATTCTATTAAGTAATAGTAACATTAATTTGTTAATTTTAGGTTGTAACAAGTGACAATTAATATTTAGGCTTGGTACACTCTACATAGATGACACAAATAGTTTATACATTAGTGAGGTATTGATTTTCAATAGTTTACGTAATTTATTTGAGAACTCGTAATTCGGAAGGGTATACCCTTTACTCAGACTATTGGCGTCGTTTTCCGCTAGCAAGCGGCCTGTCGTGAGTAGGAGTGATTTACAATACAATCTTAAATTGAACCTTAAGCCTACAGTAGGTTTTGCGGGGAAAATCGTGCCCTACCTGAAAGGAGATGGAGTATTCAATGTGTGATGCTATTATTTGAAGCGGCCGCCCCTTTGAGCAGCATCAAATGCCTAGAATACAAAGTAGACGTTAATTCGTTGCCCTAACGCACTTGACGCTTATATCAATGGATCGAGCACCCATCGTATTTTGCTAACTGTGGGGTCGATAGCAAACTGCAGTTAGTGCTTTGGAGAATAAGGAAACCCGAGGTACTAAAATAAAACCCAATAAATGCTGGACGTGATCGTCTCATAGAGCGAGCGACACCAGAGCGGTCAGTGCTACCTTTATTTCTTGGGATATCGTGGTTGTTGATAGGAGCGGCAAGCATTGTATCAATCACATAGCGGTTCGTACCAAACAAACATTTTGGATAAGTGAATCTGACGGGTAACAAGTGACGATTGCACTAGCTACTATCGTTGCAATACGGGATACCCACAAGGATTAGAACTAGTGTTTTATATGCGTGTTTTTGTGCTTAGTCTAGGTATTATTACGAATGGAGCTTACAGTTTCCATGATTATAACTTGAAGAGAAGTTATTAGGGGGATATAAACGCACACCTCATTTGGGCAGGACTTCAGTAGGGAGAAAGATTGAGTAATGTAGCAAGATTATTACAAATCCAGAAGGTAGGCTGTCGCCCCCCCCCCCCCCCCTCTCTCTCTCTCTCTCTCTCTCTCTCTCTCTCTCTCTCTGTAAACTCACCTAATGTTGCATGTAAATGAACAATGAATATACGCGTTTACTGAATTTTCCGAGTAAAATTAGCCATGAAACGTTCTATGTCATATTTTTCAGCGTACTAACACCCGTACTAGCTTTGTCGCCATATTCATTACGTAACTGCATGATATGTTTACTACGCATTTTCGTTACACGTTTCCTGAAACGCGTCTCTACTTGACAAGCAAATTGAGCCAATAAGGCCAGGGTCCTATTTGTTCAAACGATTATTTGTGTAGTTATTTGCCTTTTGGATTGGCACCTTATTATTTGAGCGATGACCAACCCGAAAGATATTTTAAAAAACATTTTAATTCAAATCATTTTGCCTAGTGCCACTTTTCGTGGGTTTGCTAGTGCATAAGAGACGTTTAAAGTCAACACGAGAAGTTCTCCCGCTTAGCTTTGTTTTAACATACAGTCTAAATCGAGTCCATACAATGAATCAGACAGGCAGTTGCTAAATAGTATTATGTATCGCGTCTGGAAACTATTTGCAAGTTATCGAAGAGAACTCAATGGCGAAATAATTCTTCGAAAATCGATACTTCACCGTCTCCACACGTTCCCGAGAAGACCCGGTTTTCATATTGGAGAGTAAATCGAGAAGTGATCTTCTTGGAGTCAGGCAATGAAGGGACGAGCTTTTCCGGGATCTACCGACGCCAACATGATGAACACGACCCACTCTACCGGGTCTGCCGCCGTTGCAGGGGAAGTACATTATCGAAACTGACGCAGTATCGTATTGTCGCAGGATAGGGATTATCTGCAGCCCCCTTTTTACAGTGTGTGTGTCACCCCAACAAAAAAAAAATGTTTACATATAGCAATCTTGTCCACATATCATACAGTTTAAGTTTAAAATAATGGCTAGCGACAATTTCTGAAGAAAGGTAAATGGACTACGGTCGTGTTGCTGATATTTAGATATTACTTTGATTATACCGGCTTTAAACTTACTATTTCTTCTTACTCTCTATCGGCTGATTGCAGGCAGGGGCTAGCCGAGTTTGCTTACCATTACCGTGCTCGTCATTGGCGGTAAAGTGAGAAAATTGCTCGTTAAATGCCCTGTATATTCAGCATGATATACGATGTCCTGTATTTATTTGTCGTCTATTTAAACCTAATTAGAATTTTTTATTTCAACAATCAGAACTATAACACGGCAATAGAAACTATATGACGCTTATTTAAGCTTATTTCTTGTCTCTCGGTTTCTTTTATCATGTCGTTTTTCTAGAATTCCGAGACGATCGTATTGCGGACCTGTTTCTCAGTAGCAGCAGCAGCAGCAGCAGCTTGACGCCAGATAAACAACCTGATATCGATATAAGTACTATCTATACTTTTTTTTTTTGTTGTTATTTACCTTTTTGTATCTGAAGAGTTGTTAAGACCCAATATATTAGGTCTATGGACTATGGAGTTGCTGAGGGGGCGTCTTTGCACCTCCCGCGTGTGGTGTTCAAAGCTGTGGGGAATAATTCCGAAATGAGTCAAGCAAGTTAGATTTTGTCGGCGCTTAGCGACGTCTCTGAATGAGAACTAGATTGAAGTCATCCGCGATCCGCTAGTCATATGAGGGCATATGACGTTAATTCCTCGTCACTTGGAGGTGCTTCGAGTGCTGCTTTCAGGCTGAGTGGTGAACTGTGTGTGCGCAAAAACTCGCGAGATGGGACTACTGCATCGAGCCTCAGTTCTGATTATTGGGCCACGAGACGACAAATTACCTTTGCCGTAGGATCGCAGAGCTGGTAAGGCAAAACTTCTTTACCCAAAATAAGCTAAGATAGAGCTGTTGGAAACTGTTCGAAAACTTCGAGCGAGCGTGTCACTTCTCAATAAAGTGGATTTTTATGGAGAATCTATACAGTAGCATGCACGTTTATATACGAAAAAAAACACCCTGAGACTGTCTGATCAACACAAGATGATCTTGCGTGAGTCAATATTAGAGTTCAGGGAATGCAAAGAGAAAGAAGGAAACGACTGGCGAGCAGACGGGTTGATATGACGAGCTGAGGTGTTGTGTATTACGAGTGAATTACTACGTTCCAAACGCTCTGCGACCACCAGCAGCTTTGGCGTCCCTTTTTTGGGGGGTTCTGAGCTAGTAGACGCGTGGGTGATAGGTAACCTAGATGGTGGGGCCAAAAAAAGTCATCTTTCTGACTCGCTGATCAATGGGCCTGCCATTGCAACAAAGATGGAACAAAATCGACTGATTGTCGGCCACCGTCAATCAGCCGTTTCCCGTTTTGCTTGTTGGCAAAGAAAATATTTCTCTCGATTGAGTGCCGTATGCGACCATCCTGACTACGGCAAGGCCCGCCTTTGATTTGAAGCCTCTATTTGAGGTTGAAGATCAGGCAGCGTTGTCGTCTGATTCCCCTGTTTCAAGTTGTCGCTCCTTGGCTGTGCTTAGCTTTTGGAGCAGATGCCTGGATTCGCAACTAGGATCATTTATTAGAGTTACTTGAACAGAGAAGTCGGACTGCTACCTATAGTACCATTCATTAGAAGTACACTCAAGACAGCGCTACTTAACTTGCAAACTTAATATCTCAACGATTATCTCGTATTACGTTATAAATGCGTTCTAGAAAAAAAAATGTTTATTACAATCAATAGTTGAACATCACTTAAGTATTTATGAAGTTTTTATACGAACTGTTACTATATCTAGAATACGATTATCCCGGCCAATGAATGTGCTTCGTACCGAACGAGGATTTCATTTTGCCGGAAAACACCTCCGTGTACCTTGGCGTCCTTATATATATGATTGTTGCCTTCCGTAGGTTGCAAATCTTCTACAGTACATACTTAAGGAACAACACAAATTCCTCTTGTTAAAGATCTCTCTATTTATTTACAATCTCGTCATCAGCCGTAAATATAATTTACACAGAAAAAACAGACTTATGTACAAGACGTGCGAGATATAGTCAAGGGTGGCAACCTGATTTTCTCTTCCAAAGCGTCTAGAGGCGTCAACCCTCATCCACAGGGCACATCGACAACGTGTTTGTATATTGTTACTATATATTATATCATTACCATAATCATTTAAGAGGCTGATAGTTCATTCTTCAGTCCATTATTGCTTTGAATATACACACGCACACTTCAATGAAAACTGTAGAGTCAGAGTACTTTGACTATATGGGTACCTGTCCTAGGCCTCGTTATCTAGACTGCGACCCGATTCATGAGATGTCAATCGAGCCTCACATAGCATCCATTATACATACATTTGAAATAATAGCCCTTCGGGCCCACTTTTGTTTATACAAGTTTTTTTTTTTCGACCACATACCTTTCACGACCCAGCCCACTTTACGCCTTGGCCCGAGTTTGCAGTCTAGAAAGCTCTCTACTTTGCATAGATCCTAGAATTAGACTAAACATAGCTATTGTGTGCTGTTAATTACTGTGTCCGTTTAATTGTGACACCGCTTCGTAGTCCACCTAGTAATCTCTGTCATGCATTGCCTCGTATTGCTATTGGGGATCCGTAATTTTGCTCACCTGCGAGGCTGTTTCCCTCGTATCTTGAAACGCGCAGCCGTCGATAATAAGTAGCGTGTTCAGACGAACAGAATATACAGTCTAACGGAGAACACGATGTTCTAG
>NW_019214682.1:0-73840 GCF_002532875.2 Varroa jacobsoni
GGCGTACTTATTCGCCGCTTACGTAACTCATCCAGTAGATTAGCGTGATATATATATATACATATATATATATATATATATATAGGGCGTAAAGCGACCCAAATGAGTTTCGCAAGGTCTATCTCGGCTGCCCGTTTTGATGGGGTAGGTTCTTGAAATTATATCAAAGAAGTGATTTTCGGTACTTGATCTTACAAATCTCGCGAGAGAGTAAACAATAAAAAACAAAGAGGGGCTACAAATAAAGACAAAGTCCTTCTCGGCGAATTTAGAAAAGCTATAGCGCTGCACCTTCCCGTACGGTCACGCGAAAGTTCATACAGAATTTTGTCTCTATTTCTCAGGGGGGCCAAGAAATGGGTGTACCACCCATTAACCCCAAACTACGAGAGCGACTATAGGAAACTGATAATTAGTGTGCTTGCGAACTATTTGATCTCAAATTGTAGCACTAACATATGAAAACCACTTTAGGGAGTAAGGAGATTAATCTATGTGCTATATGGCGGTAGCTGGATCACTAAGCCCCATCAACGCCCTGCTCCCATCAAATTTACACTTTTTGGGTAACTAAGTACGCCGAGACCTACAAATAACATCTTCTAGGTATGTTTATTGGGGACTATATAAATAGCTACTACCCCGTGGTGAGTGCTTGCTCCGTTCGCATGCAGCATCGATGCCGTTCGATACTCGAGGCCGTACACATATGATACATTGTTCTAGGAAATGAGAAAAGCACTTTGTATGTGACGTGTGCAGTAGCTCCGTAGTTTACAGGTTCCAGGCGTGCTCTTTGCAGTCGCTTGACTATGTCTCAACAAGGCCCCTGCTCTAGACTTAATCAACAACGAGTATAGGCTTCATTCCTGACAGCTTACTGGACCTCAGTCTTTGATGTTTGCCTATGAGAGAGCCGCATGGGTATGCGGCGGCTATTGGTAGGGGATGTTACTTGCAGCGCTTTAGAAAAAGCAATTTTTCAAGAATTTTCAAGCCGAGCCAAAGAAGCCAATGCTACGAACTTCCAGTCTCCCTTATAACTAATCGTCATTCGAGGTTCTTAGAGTGTCCTTGAGCTATTTTAGACAACGTGAGGGTTTGGCGCCCACTAATCGATCTCTCCGCCTGTTCTATGCATACGGAAGATACTCGAGCCATTTTAATCCGGCAGGTGCCAGTTCTTTATGCCATTTTCCTGGATGGCTGAACTGCATTGGATACGACCTAAAAGTCTGTCTTCAAGCTCACTTAGGTGAATGTCTTTTTGAGGCTAATGAAAGGTGTATTCGAAGAGAACGAAGTTGCAGCGGATTACGGCGTGCGTAGGAGTTCAGTCATTTGATTGATTTACTGTGGTTGTGCCTGACAACCTTAGCCCCTTACTCTCCTCTAGAAGCATATGATCATACACTTTTTGGATGTTCCTGGGAACCACTGGCACGCGCTCAACTGTACTTGGTTCTGCAGGTATCCGGGATATCATGCACCGAGAGAACTAGATTAAAAAAAAAAATATTACCCACGTCTACTTATCTAATATTCGTATTCCGTAACGCACCTTTTATAGCGGTGTGAAATGGATTGATCTTTAAATAACGAGATCTGTATTGGCGCAGTCACAGTGGGCATCGACATATACTTAACTTATACCTCGCCTTAATGTCTAAGTGGGCTCTCAACGACTAATCCATTGGAACAAATGTGAATAGTCAGTTGCAACTACGAAAAGCATACGAGCCAAATCAGGGTTCAATCAGCTGTATCAGTTGGACAAGAAGGAAGCGTCGTGCCGATAGGAAAACTTTAATTGTTAAGCATGCTTGTACGGCACAGATGTAACAATTCTTCTACTATTTCGAAGAATGTCATATCGCAGATTGAGGATAGACATCCTGGCCGAACCTAACGGCCAATATAGCTACGGATACTATGTAGATTTTGCCCTAGCCGAGCATAAATTCGATAAAAAATTCAAAATCACTTAGAAACAATTCTAAACTAAAACAACAACATAAAAACAGTCTTTGTTCAAAGGAAAATGAATGGCTTGTTTACGTTTTTTCACAACATTTCTTTGAGGACAATTTCGAAAAAATAAAAACGTTATATAAGTAAACTGCTGCTTGTTGAAAATTTGCATTAATTTTTAGTACTATATAATAGCAAAAAAACACATTTTTAAGAAACAATGCAAGTCCGCATGCCAGTGCAAGGTGTTTAGTCGACGGTGTCTCAAATGTACCGACGCCTCAACAAACTCTTCTAGGATTCCATACTACTTTTCTGTGTGTGGCGTAGAATAACGGCACCTGTTATAAGGCCAGTGTCTTTTTGGTGCTTTATTGACTATTGCTTGGTAACCTTACGTAAGCAAAGTTTAAATTCTGGTACCCTAACGATGGCAGGCTTGTAACTGTGCCGGGAGAAAATGGCTTCAGGTCTGATGTTCGAGGCGAAATTAGAGAAAAATACACTACGCATCGTCTTGAAATTGTGACTGGGGACACCAGTGTGTATCAATCGTACACACAGTACAGCGACCTGGTTTTTGAGGTTAGTTAGCACGCTGGCCTCAGCTGCCCTCAAAGTGCAGATAAGTAGTCACGACCAATGACGTTATTTCGTTGTGGCGTGCTGTGTATAGCCTGCTAAATTGGCGGCCAAATTCTATTTTTCATTCATATAACTTTTTTCCTTGTGGTCTTTGGAGAAATGTCCAGTTTGGCATGCTACCTTCCGGGACGCTCTAAAAGACTTTTCATAACCAACTTATCGCTCTTTCTTCGTAATAGGCCATATATAGTATGGCTTTAGAAATGTGCCCAAGTAGAGAACTTCAAATTTGCAGAACTGGGATAAGAGAAGATATTAACTGAATCATTATTTAGCGTACTGCCTAATTTTTTTTAATCGAGTCTACACGCAAATTTGTCTAAACTTCACACGCTAGACGAACACATTACTAATGTTCCATTGCGGACACGTTTTGCGGGAACGTTACGAAGCATTAGAATCCATGGACGCGGACGGTTAGAAACGCGAAAGCTATTGTACCGTGTTTGGCTGCACAACGCTGATAAACAATTTCAGGAAAGCAAAAGTTTAAAGAAGTTTTTTTTGGCCTGCAGCTTCTTTCTTCGTCTTTGAATCGAGTCATGAATAAGTCCTTGAAATCATCTTTTCCGCAGAGCGTTAAAGACTTCCCACTAGAGATGTAGCCGCGGTGAGTTTTTAGTGGACTTCAGTTTAGAGCCTTTCCGACAGGCCTACAAATCCGAATGATAACCATAACAACGGCTCGTTGATATCATAATGCCAGATGTTAATAACTCCCTGTATCAATTATTATTTACTCAGGTTAGGTTTTGAATTGGCATGCGCCTCGTTCTTTCGTGGTTACTACTGTAAAGCACTCACATAAACGCATACTAACCACTTAGACCACGTATAAAAAAGAACACTGGCTTAAGATAGGTGAATAAGAATAGGGTCAAAAAGAAGGAGATCATTAACTTCCTTTAGATGTACACAGACGAAATGCAGCGTTGGCCTACGTGGCCTGCGGTAAGCGGACATACACTTTTCAGTGTAGTTTGCTTATACATATTGATTAATACAATTGAGAGGTTTGTCAAAAAATGTTTGAATAACATTAGGTAGACGTGTCCCACCTTTTCGTAGCAGTAAAGGTTAGGCCAGTCTAATCTAGCACCGTTAGTGAGCTTTTGAATACGAACTAGGTAAGTCAGATCTAGTCAGATAATTACCACGTATTAGATACAGCGAGCGATGCGGCTAGCGGAAAAAATGTTATAGGACTTTTGTAAGTTTGAAACTTTGACGGCCATATATGGCACGTTGTCCTTCTTCTGCCGACTAATCTGGCAAAACCAAAAAGGTACGTGATTTACGAGACTAGTAACTTATCTAGTTATATTTTCGCTAATCAAAATCTGGCAGTGCTTAGCCAAGTTGATGCGAACGGTAAAGGGTCGCCCAAGAGTAGCAGTTAATGCAGCAGCGTCATTCCTACGAGCTGTTTTACATAATCTTGGTATAAGACCTTGGTCATCTCACCACTGAGTCTCCGCAATGTGCACTGTTCCAATAATGACAATTCCAGCAGGCCCGATCGACTTAATTGTTGCCCATGTAGCTGGTCTGCCATCTAAGTACAAAAAACATCATAAAGCCCAACTGCCAATGATTTTCGTTTCCACACATTTTCTGCGGATAGAATTGGACGGATTTGACTTGGTCAATATGCAGTTCCGACAATACAGTGCCGTATGGCATACATATACGCATTGGAAACGTTGAAGTTCTTGAAGTAGAAGTTTGGCGGAAGTGTAAATTTGAGCAAACTTGTTTTAGTTCATATAGCCTAACACCGGCGAACCGCTTGCTGTGAAACTTTTGAAAAGTAAACGCAGCTCGAGTAAAAACAGTTCGAGAGCTACTAGTGTGTGTTTGACGTTGACGACAATCCCCCATCGATGCCAAAGAGTCGAAGAAAATTGGGTCTTTTTAGGTTAACATCTGAAAAGAAATCTCTTAGCGATCATCTGCATGACCCATCGCTTCTAGTAAAACGGCAAGATCGCCGACCGTAACACGATTCTGAAATTATATGTATTCGACAAACAGACATCATTCATCTATGAACGGAGGTGACAATCAACTTCAACTGGATATTTACCGCATTTGTGTCATTGCATATTTTTCTTATATTATGTTATTATTTCTATATATTATGTTATTTAGCTACCATGGTAACGCAATGAAATAATGTACATTGGGCATCCCGGCCACGCCGCCTCCTTGGTTTCGGATAAAACTGGCAGACAAGCGAACACATTGTACCTCTTGCATCATCATGAATTTCTAGCAACAACGAGCACGACGAGCCTTCGCGACGATCAACGCACGCCGTAAACAGCTTGTTTACAACAGACGGCTTTGATTCTGATCCTATGAATCCGCAATGCTAGTACACTATCTTCTAGGCTGACCTCAGACTTGGAGTGCCTCACAGTTTCCTGCTCTAGGTCACTTTATGCCATGAGATGCATGCGCCTGATCTCGTCGCCACGCAGCCTCCAAATGTGTCGTTTATCATTGATATTGTTGATTTAATTTCTAAGAGGATACTTTCCTTGTTAAAAAGATCTCAGTGATATTAGTTTCGCTACTATTTCAGTTATCACTGCCAATTTTATGATCTATGATTACTTATTTATAAAGTAGAGGTATATCCATAGCAACTGGTTCGGATAATTATAGCTTTCACTCTAGATCGTCTATGTTAATATTGTCACATTGCCCGTGAGATGTAGCTCTAAGCTTGCGCGTGCGATCTTCTATTATTTGTTAAGTTTACTGAAATTATTCTATGTCATATATTAAATAACTTAAAATATTTTGCCATACTGAGTTGTTTCGCAATCATTTCACGTTGTTTGGTTAGGTCAGCAGCTCATTAACTACTTTTGACATTTAGGCACTAAGTGAAAACTTTTTACTCGGCTCTCTGCAGAGAGACCTTCAGAGTTGATTCTGAAGTAAAAGGGACCATAAAAAGAAATGAGAAAATCTGGCTGTTTCGAAATCATGAACGATTTTGCTGACTGAAGTTTACCCAATGAATATTCGAGCACAGATTGCTTTGTCGAGGGCGTCCATTTGAATGAATAATTTTAATGAGAGATAGATACTTAATACTAAAAAGGAGCTTTTTACGGTCTAATAACTATCGTGTTCAAGGTTCTACCTGTTAACCATAGATCTTGCGAGTTCATCGAATGTAAAATATTACTGAGTATCGTTGGGGCCTTGGAGGAGTAACCGACGTCTTCAAATGACCCAAAGCCTGCACAAAAAGTTGGTGTAGTCATCTAAAACTGCTCCCAGCCAACCAACCTTAACCCATAAATACATCATTATTATACTAGAGTACTCAATAGTTTAAAAGAACCTAAATAAGTATTAATTTTTTAACAAAGTTCGACCTCTGTTTTATTACTAGATGTAATAGCTGAAGGTGGAGCTACAGTTTGAGTTCGCCGACATTTGAGAAAAATTATCTTTGCGGCCATGCGTGTGTGAAAAAATTAAAAATAATCGTAACCCAAAGAAAGTTGGAATGCATACAGCTGTGGAAGCAATATCATCTTATTTACAATAAAAAAAAAAAAAAAAAAAACTTTTAGACTAAAAACACCTCGTTCACGTCGAAAGCAGCGAAGTCATCACATAAGTAAGCAAATCACTATGGTATCATTCTTTGTCCTGCAGAAAAAATAACGGTGCGGTCTTACTTATCGTTAGAATGTGATATTCGGAGAGAAGTCTCTCAAGCGACCGCAGCAGCGTATAATGTAAAATAGTTTATATTCATTGTACTTTGCATTTGTTCATTAGCTCTTCAAATTGAAACACTTGCGTTCCATGAATAAGGTACATGTTGTAGATTATAGGGTTTGTTGGTGTTTTTTGTAAGCAAGCAACGCAAATATGGAGCCAGCACCGGAAGGATATTAACCACAGTATATCAATAATATAAGTATCTCTGTGCGTGAAACTGATGAAACTCCATTGAGTCGCTGTTATAGTGAGGACTAAGTAAAGCAGAAAAAACTGGAACAATAGAGGACTTCATACGTAGGGACAATGACGTTCTCGTCAGCGAGGGAAAAATTACCAATATAGTACTAGGAAATTGGACAAGCAATATTCAGCCCGAGAATGATTGGTTTCGCGGGCTTTTCAAAAAAAAAAAAAGACCAGGAATGCACGCGACAGCTCCAAAGGCCACGACGCTTTCGGAGACATCGGCTTTCACAGAAGTAGTGTTAGTATTGATTTCGAGAATTCGAATCATATCATGGAAGGATCTAAATTTAAGTCCGAAAATATCTAGTGGTACCAGATGCAAGAAAATGCAAGTTTGCTTAAAAGCCAACGAAAACATTCGTCAAGTGCGACGAGTAACTTCTACGGAAAAAAGTGGCTCTCGTAAACATTTGCTTTACCATCAGTGAAACTGGAAATTATTTTTCTTCTCCAGAGCAAAATACAATGATACCTTCTCATTTCGTAGTCCGGATAGATCAAGTGGTACAACCCATTTGAATATTTAAACGACTGTTGAAGATCTCATTAAAAATGATTGTCGAGAAATAGACGTAACCACGTTTAATGCTCTAGTTAAGGTTAACTTGTGCATTTAAGATGTCGTTGTAATTTCTCTGGTACTTGCTACTCGATAGGTAGGTTGAGGCAGAGGAAAGTACTCACTGGTGACTTGGTATTATGTGCCTAAAAGGCAGACCCTGAAGAAGAGAGATTAGCCCAACAAGGTTCTCCGTTGCCATCTAAGGTTTACGATTTTAGATGCGAGACGCAATTGTTGTTGGGTACGTCATACGTAGGACAAGGTACCTTCTCTCATTGTTACATTGCATAGTGGGTTTAATAAGGACTCGACTTAGCAACAATTGTTCTACTGCTATTGAATATCACCTACAATAGTAAATAAGAAGATGTGAGAGATCTTACCTTCGGGTAGCCAATCAACGTATGTTATCAATCAATGGGGGATAGAGAGAAGTGTGACGGTGAAGCGACACCTTGGCTTTAACTGTAATCGAAATATATATTAAATGATTTTTTGTCGCATGTGGTGCTTCAGTTCCCCAGAACACTGGACTGAGCTTAAACGTTTTTTCATTTTAGCAAAATTTAACATATTCATTACGTTTACGCAATTTACGGTTACGCAAACAGCCATAGGCAACTGACAAGACCGCATCAAATGTGAGTCGATATATTTCGGACCCACAGTATTTTATGGGCCCTCGACCTTTCCCTAAATATGCTAGTACTTATTTTAAGTTGCTAAAAAAGAAACAATTCAACAATTTGTCAAGATGTACAGTGCAAGCAACATTTGTTCAATGGTTGGCTACAACTTTTACTAATACAATGTGTAATAGTATGAGGCCTGTGAATAGGACTGCAAGGGCAGATGGGCCTTCGTGGTCAAAAAATCAGATTTTAAGCGCCTGTATTTGTGCTCTGGAAGACTACAGAAGCCTACCGCAGTTATTCATTATATCTTCGAAGCGTTAGCATGTTTAAATACTCATTGGGCTGACTTCATGGCTTGCTTTTTGAATGACAAAAGAATTATGGGAATTAAAGTTACAATATTTATAGTAAACGGTTATCTATGCGGACACATGTACACACGACTCAAAGTAAGAACAACGAGATACAGCAAATATGGTAGAAAAAAAGTAAGTATTCTTTTGAAATCCATATGTCCATTAGCATAACTCAGTAGGATAACAAGTTTCTTTTGAACAAACACGATGCTAGAGCAGACTTTCTGGTGACAGAAAACTAACCTTTAAATTAGTAAATTTAAAGGTTACCTCTTATGAATTAATGATTCTCGAGAGTTGTTATTGCAGACAAGGAAGTCCAAACAGAAAACGTTAGAAGATTAATCGCATCCTGAAACGGCCGCTTGCTTAGCCATACTAGTCTTGTGTACGGTCTTGTCCTGCATGCAGCTGTAATCCATATAATCTTGCCTAACTGCCCATCAGATTTCCACCTTTTCAGGCTCTATTGGGCAACCTGCGTATACCGTTATTTTCTCTGTTGGGCTCGTACTTCCTTCGCCCTTCTTTTTTATAGTGCTTGTTTTTTTAACAACACATTTCTGGTCGATTGCTATCCACGGTACTATGTTCATCTGTCTTACAGACGTACCAGAAAAAAAGTTCTTAGGCCAGCATCTATTGCGGTCTGACCGGAATAACCGGGGTAGGATGATACATTAGGATATGCTGAAAATCATATCACACGCCCCTGTTACAGTATACGCGTATCGGTGAAGGTGCCTTATCATGTAAACATAACCGATCTCCTGTCAGGAACTGGGCCATATAAGACGTTAGATGTCTGTCAGGCGTACGGATACAATCAGTTATTGTTGGGATAATGTTCCTGACTGCAGCTCTTTCTTTTTCCATCCAGTGTCGTCTCAAATAACATGGGTGCGGCCGTACGCTGGGCTTTGTTTAGTAGCGTTCTGTTTGTTGATGTCATTACCAGTCCAAACCAAACGAATTCCCAACAGGATAGTGGATTTGGTTTTTATTATTTTTTTTAAATCTGAACATCCGTCCCCCTTTTTTGATCTGTAAATATTTGGGGCTGCTCTAGAAACTCTAGAGAGTTCACTTGTCATCTTTACCATCGCTTATCGGACGTAGAAGGGGGGGGGGGGAGGGTGCATTAACCCTTTCCTTATCTAAGTGTACCCTTAGATATCCAGCCATGTAATTCTAATTTCCTCGCTGTTCAAGGAAAGCCCAATCGATCTGTGCTTCCACTTTCCGGGCAGTAAGAGCTCTTCGCTTTTGACTGGGGCTAAGGTCAGGCTATTTCCTGTGATTCATATGGACACCTGGGACAGAAATTCATTAGCGTCAGCTGGCAATTTGAGCAATTTATGTATGTATGCTCTTATTATAATGGCACGCAGTCAAGATTACAATTGACGGTTTCTGGGTTTAAGGACGTGATCGCAATCGAGTTTCCATAATAGTGAGTCTATGATAGAGTTCTGGGATATCCACAAAGTCATTGGCAGGGTCAAGTGGGGAATCTGATGATAAGATACCAGAAACAGCCCTTAGTTATTACGAATAAATCCTCTTTCTTTTGAGCGACTTCAACTTGGTCTTTTTAGCGGGCCTCTATTACAAATATTTTGGCCTAAAGTAGAATAACCAGAAACAAGCTGCAGAAACAAGCAAGAAGATTTAAAGCCCCTGCCTTTAAAATTGGATTTATTGCTGTTTGCACCAAGCGGTGCTTTCAGTGATCGTACTGGGCAGGTAACGTAAGATCATACTAGACAGCAATTTCTTACACTCGCTTTTTTATGACGGATAGCATAACTTTAACCAGAGTTTCAGAAGATAGAAAAATCTGTAAGAGGATCCTCCTTTCAGAGTCAGTACTCATTCGACTTTTGTCGATCTTGACGAAATACCCCTTTCTCAAAATCATCATAGCATCTTCAGATGCTAACCAGCAAAATTCCCTAAAAAATGTATTACTGCCATCACTGGGAGATCACCAGGTTTCGACGCCTTTTCTGACCATATTCTTCCCCTCTTGCTGTAATTTCGTGTACCGATATGGAAGGAATGTCTTCAGGCGGTGCTCGATATATTGGGAGTTTAGTGACAAGGGAACGGTTTCTTGATTATTCTACCATTTTGCCTTCACCTAAGAGGCCAAATTTGCTTATAGTCTTAATCTTCCCACAGCCAATTTTGCATACGCGATCCCATAGGTTTTTATCGGTCGTGTAGAAACCGTTTCCAACACGTCTTATTACTCCTGTCTTCAGCACAGCGTGGCGCATTTTGAATTATGCTAGTAGAGCAACCAAATTTTCGTAATAACCTTTCTGTGACTTTCACGCATCCTTCAACGTATCCTGGTGCATCCTTGCCGAGCTAAATTGATTCCACCAGTGTCGAGGCCCACCATGTGGTCACCTTCTGGGATAAAGGGGCTCCACACGATCCGCTGTCGGAATAATTTGAAAAGCTGAAGCGCTTTCTGGTTGCCAAGTCCCTTAACACATTTTTAAAAGTCTTTTTTTTGAGTGCATAGTCACTTCGTTCTTGAGTTGCTTGCTCAGTTGCTTGCTTGAGTTGAGAGCTTCAATCCTTTTGTCTCGTCATCATTTTAGCTTACATTTCGTACTCCATATAGTGCCGGCTACTGACGTTGTCCTCCTCGTTAAGAACTCATTATTTCGTCATTTTTTGAGTGAACGTACAGCTGTAGAATGTAGATGAATGTGAGGATTATGCCTGCACCGCTAAAAAACCAAAGCGTCTCTTCTGATGAAAATTACAGGATCGTCGGTGCTCATTCAACACGTGTCACAGTAGCGAACAATTTGCAAGATTTCAACTTCAATCGAATTTTCATTGCCTGTTCTTCCTTAAGAATAGTTTATGAATAAGGCCGATCTCCGTCGCAGACAATCGCGTGCCTTCGTGTTCAAGCTGTTGACTTTTTTACCGCGGCATTGTGGCCTGTAGGGTCAATTTTTTGCTATAACGTCTTTAATGTGCGTATTCGTGTTATAGCTGTTTATTACTTTTTAATTCGAGTCGTATTATTATTATTGCCTGTTTTTCGGTAGCAGTATTTCTCAGTTTCCTCAAACCCCATGTATTGCTGGCCAAAAACAGCTGGCTTCAGTTCAAAGTTTCTTGTTTTTATTCTACTATCTTTTTCATATATCTTGTTTCTCCTTCGTTCCAACTATCTTACAAACTATTTTACGCACCGTGGCCTTTTAACAAAATAACATTCTACTACCTTAAATGCCTATTCTGGCATACGAATAACAAGCAGGGATTGAAAACTAGGAAAATCATTCTAACCCCTACCCGGTATTGGGTTAACAGTGACCTCGCTGATCTTTCTCGAGTATCCTCCTCTATTCAGCCTGTAGAATTAGACTTATATGATTTGCTACATTGTAGTGTCAACCGGAGCCTCTTCTCTGGTTATAAGTAATTATAAATGAATAATTCTTAATTAATCTTCGACTATCAGTTACAGCATCTTGCGTAGAGACAAGTCGAAGCTTCACCCCCTGGAGGGTGAATCGCCGATTTTAGAATAACTATACTGGTATGGTCATTATAGGACATAATATTTTACTCAGTCCGATTAATTTCCGTCATTTAGGTATGTTAAACCACCAGCAGTTCAGAATTACGATAAAAACACATAATCGTAACGTTAAAAGGTTAAGTTATTATTAACTTAAAAGATAATTAAATCTAATGATCATACAGAACACTGTGTAGCCGATAAGCCAAATAGTACGGGAAAGATCTTCGAACTCTAAAGTCTGTGTACTGACACCCTTATGCGCCCAACGGATTTTTGTGCCGTATTAAAATATAATTACATATACTGTAGCATTAATCTCCATTATGTACACATCGTAAATAGGGACACAGACAAAACTGCCGAGAGACACCCTTCAAATACTATATCACCCCACCGACCGTTCAGAGGCAACGCTGGTCTCATTGCCAAATAAAGTGAGATAAATGTGATGGACCAACACGTGGAAACGATAGTCAGAGGTGGAAGAAAAATTATTATACCATTACAAAGTTACTTTCTATAAGTTAGTCTTGTAATGCTCGCCTGCTCGAAAATACAGCTAAAAGATTCCATCACTAAATAAGAACAGATTATCTATATGTACGTGCATATGTTAGTAAAAAAACGGTTTTTACAGATATCCTAACTTAGGAGATATTTTTTTGTAAATTTTTTGTAAACATCCAGCAACAGTTCTGACAATGTTTCCAGACAAGCTATAAGGCCTTCCAGCCGAAGTTGCTATCGCGGATACAGTGATGATTACGGTGGTGATGCTTATAATAACTTGTACTGCGCTTTTAATTAGCACTTTCACAAAAATGAAAACTTAGGCTAGTTCTTTATAGAGTCTGTACCTGGCCATGTCTAATTCCAGCTTTCATTTAACTGCTTCACCACATCGCCTCGAGCACGGTCAAATAACTAGGCCTACACTTAATTTTTGTAAGTGAAAGCCAGGTAGGCGCTACCTATATCGCAGTATTTACTTTAAGATAAAAATCTGACATGCCCATATGCCTTGTACCGTAACCCAGTATCATTTATCCAGTTCGTTCATTTAAACCTAAAAATTACTATGATCCCACATCATAGTGATTTCACGTGTTGTTGAGATTAGCGAACAAGTACGATGCCACTGCGCATCGCAAAGATACATTATAGCAATGTGTCTGTCTATTACGAGCCTATTAAGATTTCTCCATGCACAGATGTCCTAGGTTTCTATACGTATATGCAAGCACACTGTTCTTTGGCCTAGCCAAGAACAAGATCAAAAGGTACCAAAAGCGAACCATTATTATTAGTTATGCTTGGCATTTACACCTGTTTCTAAGTTTAGACACTAAAAAGCAAATAGACACTATTTGCTTTTTGAGGTTTTTGTTTACAAGACCTGCCATAAGATAATGTATCACACACAATTTCCGATCATATGTTTCTAAATCTTATTCCAGTAACAGGAAACAAGTTCACTTTAATCTATAGCATTTTCCTTGTTTATTTTCCTTAGACGCAACATATATATATATATAAATATATATGTCGACAAATAAAAATTGGTGTTGTGCAAAATGTTATTATTTTACAAATACTAACCAGTTTCAATTTAAACGTATAGAGATTAAGAAGCCCCAACCATGTTCAAGTAGTGCTATTTTTTATTATAATGTCAGCCTTTACCAGAGCAGGTCTGTTTATTGAGTAGTTATGAAAAAAGACTTACAACCGACACCTTTCCTTGAGGGCCATATAATGTATTGAGCTGTTCGAAGAACACAGCAGGTTTTTCAAGTCAAAGCAAGCTAATGAAGTGCTCAAGAGAGAGACTCTTTTCAAGAACGAACAATCAAAATCCACCAGTGTATGTAACTACGGTTTAGTACACACAGGCCTGTAACAGTTATATTTGAGGTTCTCAAACAGAATAAAAAGCTGATATTGTGGAATGTTTCCTTTTACACCTTTCGTGACATTCCGAAAAATTTACTTTGTTATTATATTAGTTCAAAATGTGACTGTTATTGTTTCACTAGCAGTCTCAACGCGCTATTTGGCAACCAAAGCCAAAAAAGATTTTTCATATCCCATCTTCAACGGAAACTCACTTTAAGCGCTTGTAAAGATTGTAACTTGAAAACTTAATAACTCGTTATCTAGAAAAATGCTACCCACATATGCTCAACAAAATGCGCATAGACATATTTACATAAAAAATAAGCATATCGTTTTATTACGTCAAGCCAAGATGATTTTCTGAGAATACAGATACGCACGTTCACATGATTAGCCAATTGCCAGTGTATAATAGAAATTATCCCAGTATCTAGATCGCCTTAGCTGGTTATGGTGGTTCCGACAGCATGGTCATAATATAAGGGGTCTTTTTCTTCGTCGATGTGACGGAAGGACCTGTTGCGCGCGTATGACCCTGACAAATCGACGTCAAAAGAAGCTCAAGCCAAGTTGCTGAGCTCAGTTCAAAAAGCTAACCTTATCCCTCTTTGCTCGTTGATAGCAGAACTTGAAACCTCAGCAAACGAAGCGGGCGAAACCAATTGTTACGGCTGGGACGGGTGGGAAGGCCGGCGTCAGTTTGCGGCCGAGATCATCATGGCCTCGCTGGCTACGTTCTCACCCCCAAACATTACTGCTTTGTGCAGCAGTCAGCTAGCTAGCTAGCTAGCTAGCTAGCCAGCCAGCCATCTAACAGAAGGAGTGCCAATAGACAGACCTCAACCGACCACAGGACCAGCATAAGCCATGGTCGTAATGATGGTAGTAGCGGAGTCCTCCCTTCCTCCCTCCAGTATCCCGTCAGATGCTCCAAATGCCCCCTAACACGGCACCGACTTCTCGACTCCCGCCTCCGGGTGCCACCCTCTCTCACAAGGGGCATAAAAGCTGCTGCAACACTTTGAGGCAGGCCACACGCTGTTTGGGACGCTCGTATCAAGTAGCTATAAGCAAGTTTGCTTGGAGCGCACACTTGGTGAGGAAGACAGGCAGTTTTATGCAAAGGACGGCAAAACAAAGCGAGTTGCAGTAGAAGCGTACGGTACTCAGCTTTGCTGCAAGGAGCCGAACGGAAACAGCGTGAAAACAGAAATTTGAGTGAATCACATTGAAGATAGTAATTACTTGCTACTAGTCTTGCCTAATCCCTTCCCGCCTTTCTTCGCTCCTGCAGAACAGACTAAACTTATTTTACTCAACAACACTGGTAACTGCATTATCGAAATTTGAGTTGACATTGTTATTAAGAACGAAGTAGAGGTGACTAATCTCCTTATTCACTAACTGCTAATTAATGAACGACTATTACATTATTAAGGTGTGCAAAAGTGTTGGTGCCAGAGGGTGAACGACTAATAAAGAAGAATCTCAGTGAAGACGAAACAGTTTCTGTGCAATTCTGACAAAGTATTATCGGACCGTATTGTGTTGTCTGGTGAAACTGAAAGCTGAAGACGGCAAAGGCTGGCAGTCGGCTTCGCTTAAAAGCGGGAAAAATCTCGTCTACTCGTGAGTTGTTCTAAAATTTGACATTCAGGTTTTCCATTTAGCCTAAGGAGGCTCTACCTAGCAGAGTATGTTGAAATTGAATTCGCATAGTGACACGCTTGTGCGACAAGGTCACCGCAGCCACATATGGACTGACATAAATTTGAATTAGCCGAGGAATCTCCCGAGTTCGTTCTGGCCGAGTGCGTGCCACCTATACGCTGGCCATCTTCAAAGTAGTGCAAATATAGAAAAGTTGTAGGTTCACTCTCTTGGATAGCTTGTGTATATATATGTCTCTACCTTAAAACATTTCAGACGCAACTGTCTATACAGTAACTTAATACTATTGACATTTTGATATCTTTTTCTCGGAAGAGATAAAACAAAAAACCTAAAAGCTTCCATATAATGGCGATATATTAGATGCGATGTATACCATTTACAGGCGAGGTGATCATTTATCTATTTACCGACACCACACTATGGATTGACAGAAGGACAGGTGGATGTTTAGCGGAACATTTAGCGGTTGCGATGTACTTTAAATACCTGTTTTTATTGATGGTATTTATGCAACAGAAAATACCGTTAACCAATAAAATGTAACTATGATCCATGTCACAACTGACACTACGCTTAGTTACGAAAGATCAAAAACACAAAGTCATTGGACTTCCTGTTGGCTGAAAGCTGTTTTTTAAGACATTCGTCTCAATTTACGATTGCCAATTGACTGGATCTTACGAACCTAAGCGTGTAATCAGTGAAGAGCCTATAAATGCATATATATATGGGTATTAATTCCATCATACCAATAGATAGTGTTTACTGGAGACCCGATGTGAGCGTGAAATTTCATCACTGTCTTATGGCTTTAGCTAGGTTTGTGTATTTCTTGCTCAAATGGTTCGGATCGAACGAATCACATGCCGTATCTGAGACTCTTCGTTTTGTTAGCTAGCAGTGGCGGCTCTTACCATCGAAACGCGGAAGGGTCAGAATCTCAGGCAAGGTACGTCTGCAACCTTTGTGTTTGTTGTCAAGTTCACGTTACATTATCGCCTAATAAGCTTAATATGCTCAATTTTATGTAGCAAGTGCCGATTTAGCTAAAATTTGCCTCTGAAGTAGTTTGGAGCTGTTTGTCTTTAGTACCTTACTTGAACAGTAAGTATACGGGAAACTAACGTAATTGTGACATCCTCTCTCTTCGAATACAGCAACTTTTTAGGCTATACGCGAAAAATTATATGAGTGCTAACTGAGATATGGGTGTTTATATTTAATTGACGAATGAAATGAGTGTAACTTGTACACGCCGGCACGGTCAAGCAATAATATCCATACTGAATAAAAATTTAGAATTATACTTAATCCATGGTCATCCAGCTACTCAACTGAATGAAACTGGGTATGTTTAGCAACGACTGGCAGTCGACTCGAAACATTAGTAATGCGCCCTTCCGTCTATTCTGTTCCCATTTTATTGCCATACAACCGTGTTGCATTCTATTTTACGAGTGATCTGATGTCTTAGTAGAATGGTCTTAATATTTGGAGCGCCTCAGGCATTACCTTATCGAGGCATTATTTTGATCTTAATATACTGACCCTATGGAGGCCATCTTTGTTCCTGCTGAGACTTGAAAAGTGCACAAGTTAACTTTTACATTAAGAAAATAAAGGCAGACACCGCTAAATCGTCAGAAATTGGGCTGATTTGTTACACATTGGCTCGATAGCAACCGTCACAATGTTGGCGTGTTCAAAGCTCAGAGCGTCAACTACTTGAGTACTGAAGCGTTGATCGCGTCTGGCCTTTCTTCGGCGTTTTTATTTCCGCAATTGAAATATCTATTTTAGATTATATTTTCTTATTGAATTATAGAAACTCAGAAGCGACAAATTTCATTAAAAGGAGTTTACCTCGAACGTACCAGAGACGTGTTTTGGTCTTCCGCAGCCCTGAAGATTTGAACTATCGTGGAGGAGTTCGCAGAAAGTGCTGAATCAGTTGCTCAAGTGCCCGCCGATTTCGTTGATCTGCTCGCAACGATGAACTCGATGGCACTTTAGCATAAATTATAGTGTGCCTGTATATCTGATTCCCACATAATCGTTAGAGCGACAAATGAGTAACCCCCAGCAAATGGCAATTGCCTAGATACATCTCGACATATAGTTACAATGAAATGCAGACAGAATACATTTGTCACCCATAATAACGATCCGATTCTGGCCAGACCAGCCCATCTCTACAAGCCAGTTGCTCATTACATATATTTGTGTCAACACTGAATTAAAGTGGTCTCGTTGTACATAGGATTCGAGGTACGGTCTGAAAATCAAAAAAAAACTACGTATTTCCTCCTCGACGTGTATCAATATCTCGATAAGTTTTGTACTTTATTATAGCATATTATTTGTTTGTTTCAGTTCTTTCATGCTGCCGTCAATTCGTATGTATACATGGCTGTACATGTGTATAATGGCTTCAATATGATCGTATAAGAACTACCAGATACCTCTCTTTTTATACTGGAATGGAACATCAGCAGTGGGAGTTTGATACATATAGTAACACTGTTTGGACCGCAATCGCATATCATTTTCAGAGGTTGCTGCCTTGTTTGTGAAGAGCAGACCGGTCCTGCTACTTGACCTCGCACACAGGCTATAAGGGCGTAATACTCGCACCCCTTTTTGATGAAACATATACACATGCAATTCATGCAAACTAAAAAGCCCGTTTGTTCGCGTAGACATGCTTGCGTGAAGGGATTTGTTCCGGGCACATCGATCGCAAGTAGAATCACACCAATCGTTCTCACTGATAAAGTGTCCCGGTCGGTTAAGCACATTGTGAAAATCTATGTGCATCTTAGCATTGCGCCGTGTCAACGTACGGCTAACTCAAACCTGCGGACCTGGTCAGTTAGCCAATTCTTTTTATGGGATTGGCCTTATGTTGTTGACTAAAAGATAAACATCCGCGGATCCTGTCCTGCGGTACGTGCAGTACGATAATCAGCTTCGAGGGCAAAACGAGAATATAGCGACGCTCCCGTGATTATTTTATTATTGGTATTACTGTTCAAGGGCTGTGTGGGAGACGACGACGACGACGACGACGACGACGGAATGGCTTGTTAAACACATTGTTTGCATTCAATATTGCACCAACGTAACATTTACGGTGTTGATAATGACGTCGATATAAATCGCTATCTTAATTTATGTTGTCTCATCTAGACATTATCTAATAGAACGCTATTTCGTTTACCTTCTTCAAGGAAGTGCATTTATAGAAAATAAGTTCCTTGATCCTAACTACGACTGAATAATCATAATATTATTATTACATTAACTACGTATACGTGTCATCGATATCACGGGCCAACGATACGAAGTGCCTTGTGATTGACGAAGCAGGAAACGAGCCAAGAGGCGGATATACACGTACATCGGGTTGCGCAAACGTTTTTCTAGCTAGTTAGTATATGCTTACATTTATCAGCTATGTCGGGCCACATTGGCGATAGTGTCGTTCGGAAGTTGGGTTTCGACCGTAGTAGTAGACCAACTGAAGTTGCTGGATTGCCTTTCTTCAAGGTTAGGGTAGAGCGCCCCGAAGATTAGTGGGATTTCTGCAGTTTTATTACGACGCCACAGGCTCATAAAAAATGTGTGTTATTTATGTTCGACACGTGCTATGGAAGGAACAGCCTAGGAATCGTGCCGTCGCTTTGATTCCGAACACTTCCATGTGAAACGTGCTCCTCGTTCTCCCAACGAGTTACAAACAAGTTTTGACGCGACAAACGAGTAGCCGTGAAATGACCAAGAAACTAGATATTTAGCATCAAATGTTTAGAATTATTTGAAGAAAGCTGGCGACAAGAAGAAGAAGAAGTCGTATTCTCATCTGCAAAACTCAATCAAGCGATCTCCAATGCAATTGGGCGCAAATAGCGAAAAGGTCACATACGAAAGTAATAACTAAGATAAAATTGGTCTCTGGTGATCTGTTTGGGGGGACTCGACAGGGCTCGTACATTATGAATTGTTACTGTCGTTTGGCAAAAGCGAATGTTTCGCACCGGTCGCTGTTAATAACAACTGATGAAAATACAATAGGACGCTGAAACAAATCGGCCGAAATAGAGGGGGCGTCGTCTTCCATTATAACAACGTAAACCATGTACGTCTTTAGCTAGCATAAAAATTTAAGAGGATATTTAGCCTAGATCTTGTACCACCTGCTCTCATTCTTGAACCCCTTTCAGAGTGTCAATTTAGTTTAAATGGAGGGACGAAAAATGTTCGCCTTAATCTTCCCCCAAGAAATCACAGAAGTTTTACAGTGATGAGTGCATCAGTAACAATGGCACATATTTCCAGTCGAACAATATTAGTATTTAAAAACATTTTATTCAGTATTGACTTGAAATCTCTCAGTAATTTTTCGATCCGTATACAGCATGGGTTATACGGATAAAAGGTTGGATGCAAGAAGGTTAGGAGTGGACATCCTCTGCAAGACGAATCACACACAGATCGAGTAGCTTAAACGTTGTTTCAAATAGACTAGTTTCAAAACTAATCGAAGGCCTGCCATCACGTTCAGTACTTTTATCTCCCTGATGATTATCATTTTAGGTGCTCGTTTTCTAGCGTCGACTTCAACTGTTCACATTTCATTTGTCTATGTAGCCATGCCCTTATGCAACAATTAACATTTTTGCTTCCAGTGTACATAAGATAATTAGAGTAAAAACCGGCTTGTCGCCTAATACGTCTCTCCTTCCTCTTTCTCCATCATAAGAATGGTAGCATTACTCAACGATGCACCTTTGTAGATTTGTTTGGCAAAATTTGAATGGAATATTGCGGAACAGCCAGAACGCTTGGTTTGCCTTTTTTCCACCTGAGTAAATAATGAGTCAGTTACGCGCCGTTCATTGGATTCATACCATGACTGGTTCATTTGAAAAGATCGAGTTCAAGCGATTCCAAGATTCAGTTAATGGGCTTAGTTACCGAAAGGACAGTGCCGACAATACGAACTTACAACATATGGCCTGATGTTTGTCGCTTTCCAAGTTTTGACAGTCTAAGAATGTCGTTCTAACGACTCGTGCAAATATCCTGGTGTCGTTCTGTCGACTGGATACGCCTGACTTACTCCTAAACGATAGGAGTATGTACGGAAACATACACGCTGAACGATTCTTCGAGCCGCTTTAAGAACGCTGATTGATATCTCATGATACAGTATACCACTGTGTTATACCAGAGCAGCTCGGCGACTCACTCGATTAGGCCCTCAGCCCTCATAAATCACCTCTCGGAGCCTGTTGCGTCACGGGACGTGATATTGCGTGTGCCCTTTTTCGCCGCAGCTCGCAAGAAAGGGCCTGCCTCTCAGTACAGTGCCACATACCTTAACAAGATTTTACCGTGCCTTAGAAGCCTGTAGGATAAGAAGGCCATCGCTTCACACTGTCGAGTCCGCAAGGCGCATCTCAACCGCGTCGTTCTGGCCCTGGCCTGGATGTTAACATTTAATAAGCGTTTACATACTTCTATACCTCCAGCCCTGCGTAGAAATGTAAACCCAAAGGAAAAGGCGAGCCTAATACGCTGTCATCATAACGGGAAATAGCAAAGACAGGTGTCTGCTACAAGTTGCTCTCTAGCTTGCTAACTGAGAAACTAAACAGCTACTTAGAAAGTGTACGTATCATTTCAACAAAGCAACATGGGTTCCAAAGAAAATATTGTACAAAAACGGTGTGCAAGGTCCTGATGGCCCACGCCAAGAAAGCACGGGCCACACTACGGAATCCGTTTGTTTATACGTATAATACGTATTGTATATACACGTATAGGTGGTGTTTGTCGACTTCAAGGCAAACTTCGATTCGGAGTTCAGGAACAAAGTTCACAATGGTCTCGCAGGCCGAGGTGGGTGTCCCTACGAATTTGCTCGATTTTCTTGCTACGGTTCTATATGAAAACAGAATAACCATTGACGACGGACAGGCCGAACTCCCACCTGTCACACAGACAACCGGCCTGGCTCAGGGCGACGACCTATACCCACTTTTATTCTTCAATTTAAAAAGATTAAATGAGAGCATCGAGAAAATGAGTGGAAGTCATCTTTTATGCAAACGGCTTAGTTATATACGGGTCGAACACGTTTTGAGTGTAGCAAGCTCCAGCCGAGCCCCATGAGGTAATACCGTACATTTTATCAAAGCGGAAACGATGAAATTTAAAAGGAGAGGCAGGACAGCGGCCAATAACACTTGCCAGGTTGCCTTTAGCTTATGGAAATGGGTTCCGGTGCTTGGGGCTGCTTTTATTTGGGAACCGCAGAAGTTTAACTGCGCACATCACTGTACGATGCAGCAGGGCAGTGCTAGTTGCCTGGGCAATCAAATCCGCTCATCGCTTGCCCTAACAACCACCCTCAACCCTCCCTTACACTTACCCTTAACAATCTCTTAACCGATTTGAAAGTAGCTCCGATCGCAACGTATAAAATATGCGTCATCTGGGAAGATCTTTTGGCAAGAGGGAACTTCAAACAATTGAAGCTTCGTTTTTTAAAGAGCATTGGAAATACACATAGTGACCTGAAATCGTCTCGCTTAGCTGCTAGCTGACTCGCCATTGCTACTCGAGGACCTACGGCGTCACCTAGAGCTGTCAGCGATGGAAGCCTTCAAAGCTAACTTTAGGAACTGAAAGAAAAAATTGCGAATAGAACTGATAGAAATTTCTTTGTTTCGGGTGCTATGAAGAGTAACGAGTGACAAACCGGCTAAGTAGACATGTCGTCAATCGCTTTGGAAGCTAGGTCTCTACGGCCCCTACCATGTATATAGGTGCCAAAGATGCGGGTGAAGTTATGATATACGCCATGAGGCTCGATGCTTCCCGGCACTATCTTTAAGACATCTAACAACTAGACTCATATAGCATATATGCTACAGCTGTTTTCAAACTGTTATATATACCCTCTCTGCTATTAAGATATTGTGCTGTTGACCTGTATTTATTAAGTTTTGTATAAAGCTTTTGGCTACAGCAGAGGTGAATAAACATAGTTCAATTGATTAAGGATACAACAGAAAAAACAACGCTCAAGGCAATTGAGGAGGTAGGTAATCAGGAATCTGAGGAGCTTCATGCTGAGTGCTCCATTTCTGCATTAAGCCTGATCTGCTCACGTTCGATAATGACGCACTGAGTCTATGCTGAGTAGTTCGATGTAGTCCAACCTATCTGTATGCCCTTTTCAAAATTCAGTAGGCGGTCATTGTGACGAACGCTGTTCCTACAGACACACTCCATACGTAGAGGGTATCATCTTAATATTCAGTAAACACTCCAGTCGACTTAAGCACTAAATTTAGCAAATCGCACTGCTCCATGTAATTTTTTTTGGTAAATTGAAGCTATAGACGAATATGAAGGTAGCATTTTAATTGCGTCTCTACAAAGGCATGAGGGCAGATAAGTGCAGTGATTTCAATAGCACAGGATACATAGCGGTAACAATACTACGGACTACTTGAATACAATGGCGAGCCAGACGGGTGACGCCAAATGAAGCTGATGTTTCTAGTAGTTGCTAAAGAGAGAACTATCAAAGCTTGTAGAATTCAGTAGCTTATACTTTGGTGTATAGAGCGCGACCGCTTACAATATTATTACGTTGTTAGTCTTCAATGCTGCGATCAACATTTTCAAAGTCGCGGTCGATAGAATATTAACAGCATGCCTTTGGCAGGGGATCTCTAACTCGATTGAAGATGACAGGCGGCTCTGTGCTAATGTGCTATTAAATGCTGCGGCTATGTGTAATTACTAACTCGGCTTCTCTGCGAATGTCAAACTTCTCACAATTGCCTGATTCAAGTCCTCTAGAAGACGGTAGGCTAATCGAATTGATCGGATCGAGTCTGAATGAGAGGTAACGAATGTTGAGAACATCTCAAGGGCAGGTTCTCGTCCTTAAACTATATTCTGCCTGAACTTCAAATGGATGGCGTCTATACAATGATCGCTTACGAAAATGACACCTTCCTGCTTCTCCGTGTTCAACCTATCGGGGTAGCCAATAATGCGCAGATGGCTCTTGCGTACGTCGAGGAGGATGTTGAAATTTTCAAAACATTTTGTGACAAATTCTAAGGGAAGACCGAAAGCATATGATTACTTGACAGCTCAATGAGCAAAGCGCTGTGTTATTATTGCAGCACTAAGACGATTCGTAGAGGTTGCTATGAACACCTTTCTATTTTTTGCTACGTATATCTTGTAGGACTTTAAGAAAATGATGCTTCGAAAGCAATGTTTACCAGAAGCTATATAGTTTCTGACGGTGGCCTCTGTACCTTGAACAAACTGCTCTATGTTGATAAGATATGCAGGATGTGTGCTGCCTGTCTTGTTTTTCGGGAGTGAAGAATAGGCGGTTACGCTTTCGGAAACCCTTTTTCGCTAATCCCTCTTATCGGCCACCGTTTGAACGATTGTGTTACTGCATTAGATTCGTTAACAACGAAATTAAATCGTGGACATGTTTACCAGTTGCTACTGTTTATTAGGAGTCTCTCTCTTCTCGTAAGATCCGATCATTCTCCCAAACATGAACTGTTCCGTAGTTAAGGCAATGCTTGTATTTTATCTGTATCCTGTACAGGACATTCGAAGGGACGAAGCTCCATTAAGGTAACGCCCATAAAATAGATCTAGCTGTAGCGTGTGCCCTACGACAGACTGTCACTATACGCTCCTACCACTTCACCGACATATTAGATACATGGCAGTATGTGTAAGCTAGGACACGAGTGGCGATATGCTCAATTGGTGATTTGCCTATTCGGCCGCAGAACCGTCCACTAGTGGGCTTGTCTACATTCAACTATTATATAACCTTTGATTCCTGATCCATCTAAGGCGGAAGTCTATCAATACATTGGATTCATCGCTTGCAGGCCGTACAAAAATGCAGGTTATTGACAGAAATATGTTCTCTCTCTCTCTCTCTCTCTCTCTCTCCCTGCATACAAACATAAAAAAAGGCAAGTCATCTGTTAAATTTCAAGACGCTGTATTGAATTGAATAGGATTTATATGCATACTTTCGAATCACTGGAATGCCGAAACGACTATATGGTGAGCTTGGAATTTCATTTATTTAAGAAACCATATATAACTCCTTCGCTGGAATACCACACACGTATTACTCGTAAATAATTTTCATAAGTGTAAGCAAACTACTAGGAAGTCCCGTGTTGTTTAAATGCTAAAAATGATATAAAAATTGATAAAAAAAAATCAGAACCAAGGAGCTTTTGCTAATGATGCTCAACGGAATACGACGAGAAGATCTACTGGAAACCTCCATAGCGGAAGACATCAACGCTATGGCCACTGCCGTAAGTACCCTAAATCTGGAATTGAAGTCCGGATCTCTGAAACAGCCCCTGGACACAAAATCCGGAATTGTCAGAAACAGCTTCTTAAACCGACATCTTTACATAAACCTATCCGCGCTATAGGAATCAATACCTGTGCCTTTTTGGATGAAAATTTAAAAGCGTTCAGTCAAATCGATATTGTGCGTTCGACATGGTGTCATCGTGTGGTTTTGTTGGAAAAAAATATGGCCTTCGTCCAATACTGCAAATAACAGGTAGGGTAATTGGCCTATCAAAGCAAGCGCCTCGGATATGTAGCTCCTATCGGTCCCTGGAAGTGACGTACTGTGATTCTTTAAATGGCTTTAAATGATACACAATACTTTGCAAAGTGTATAGGGCAACATGCCATGAAGTCTGCTGCATCGGCAATTGCTACCTATTACGAAGTATTTTCTATTCATTCGTACGCTGTTTGCCGGTACAATTTGTGCACAGATACAAAATAAATCCGATGATAGATGTATTTTCATTGTTTAATATGTTATGTATAATAGAAACATATGCTCAGAAAATGTTTGTTCACGGAGAAAGTAAGGATAAACTATAGCTTTAGCACACTGACGGAACATCGTGAAATCTGCACTTTTTCAAAAAATATTTTTTGTGATATATACAATTGAAATGTGAATTAGAATAACATGAACATAGATTAAGTGTAAACATAAGGTTCGACTTTTACCCCATAATAAGAAATCGCCTATGTAATGTTCTATTTTGGTCCTCACGCTGAAAGCCTTGAGCTAGCGCCCATGTAGCTACCAGAGCATGATGCTAACATTCTACTAAAGTTACCGACTAAAATTTTCCCGTTGGCAGCTACCGACGATTATCAAATACGCACGGATATTGAAGGCTGTCAATTTAATTCTCATCAAGAGACAGTTTAATTGTTTCGAAATTATCTGAGCACATATCAGTGCGGTGGTAAGTTACATTTTAGTTAACCACTACCTGCTAGAATAATGCAACGAGACCAAGTTAGTCCCCTATGCAGTAGATCGAAAAACCGGCACAGTATAATGCAAGATGTACTTTTCATTAGAGAAGTTATGTTTCAATCCAAATACGTCTCGATGTTCGAACTACAGAGAACTTGAATGACATTTCGTTTTAAATTGCTGTGATGTATTTTTGGCCTCGAAACTGAAATTCTGGACCGGTGCTTTCAACTGTTGGAATTAAATGGGATTTGCATAAGGAACTAGACCATTAAGAACTTTTCCAATTGAATATTTTATATTACAATCGTGTGTGGGTTTTGAGTTTATGATAGAGGAGTGTGTATTAAATTTCTGTGTAGCAACGTTGGCTGTGTATGGAAGCAATCCAGCCGTAACGGTTCCGAACTGTACACTATCCCGTAATAGCTATTTGTCAGACTTCAGCTCAGACACCGTCCAAAACAACCAAACAGTTTGATCGATCTAATTCTCCAATTCTGTTATAAGGCTTCGGTAATGTTAAAATGTTGCAAAGTACGAAGGGTCGCAATGTCTAAGGCAGACTTCACTAGAATTAAAAAATGTACTCACTTTACTAAAAATGACAGTTATTAAAAGATTCCTCTGATTATCTACAACGCTCGCCCGTTTCTGAGACGCCGATGTCTCAACTGTAGAAGCAATTAATATGTCAAAGGACGGCTAGATCATATCAGTGTAACAGATGGTTGGTCTGTGCTGCTTGAAAGAAGGGGGAACTTCTCCTGGTCATTGTTGTGACCATCTACTAAGTAATAACCATTTTTCACCTAATAAATCAGGTAGCAAAAAAATGTATTTACCATGGATTTACCACTGCGGCCCTGTAATTTAACGTGAAATTCACGTATCCTTCCTCGTAAGGCAGCATCAAACAATTCGTTTTGCCAAAATTTAGGGTCTTCGTTATTGGAATTTCCCTTGTAAATGGTGGGGAAAAACGGTATACCAATCTAGAGAACAGAAAAATGGGTGAAAAAAGGACCTCTCATTGTAGGGCGGCTTTCGCGATCTTTGCCATCTGCGGCCTGGGCTTGCTGTGGAAAAGGGTGACTCTGCCTCGTCCTTCCCGTCCTTGTTAACGGATGGTGCTGTTTATTCTATATCGGAGAATCGATGAAGCTAATTCAGTGTCGAGGGCGTAAAATACACCCTCCAGGTCTGAAATTCAATTTTTGGGCTTACTAGATCTTTCGGAACAACTGTCGCAATGAACGAACTTGCACAAAAAGTAATGTTGGATAGTATATGTAAATAAACAAGCGGGAGAGGTGTAAAATAGAAAAGATACATCATTCAAGCTCCAACCTAATAAGTGCGACAATGTATAACTTATAAGGCTTACTCTCCAAAGTTCGAATGTAATGGCAGAAAATCATCGCAGGAAGATGTAGGCATAAAACTCATACCTTAGGCAAATTTATTTCTGCACTGCTTTGCTGCGTGTATCTGTGAAGTACACATATACTGAATGGTTTAGTATGAGCTATTTACCAGGAAAAAGCTTATATTCACTTTGGTAATGAATCAAATATATGTCGAAATCTGTCGGATTTGAAAGGGCCCCCCTAGGAACGCAATACAATGTGAACACATCTTGAGCTGTTATAATAGCTATTAATGGGACGAGAGGGAGCTCCCAAAATTACATAATGCCAACTGTTCGCTTATAAGCCTTATTCTATTTTCATGTCCATTGTGTAGAAGCACCCGTGGGCATCGGTAGAGCCGATGAGTTAAGTGCTCTTTTTTTTATCAATGCTTTCATTCTGAAAGAAAAAAGGCTATTGCTGTGAAAATGATTTCCAATCATTTTTGACATCGAGTGCATCAATAGAAAAAAAAACCTGGGCCTTAGAGTAGTTTGAAGTTTGAATGGAGCTTTGAAGAGCTTGCTTAGTTCGATCTCAGTTTGCATTGTGCGGAAAAGGTCGTGGATAGTTCTGGACAGTGGTTGTAAAGTATTGCTAACTATGGTGAAACTAGTATTATATATAAGAAATTTGATAAAGTTATGTTGTTTTTATGTGTATTGACCCTATATTGGACAAACCATTCGTTTGGGACTTCATAATTAATCGTCAATGCAAGATAACAGTCGTAATATTTAATTGAATTCGTTTACAAGACTGCCAGTTTTTGCTGTGGATACTCTATACATTTATCTCTGATTAGCGTTTGCATGCATATGTGTACATGTGCTCCTAAATGTATTACGACACGACAGATATAGCATATAATGTAACGGTCAGTAATGGATATAGTAAATCCCCGACAATTACTAAGACTGCTGTTTTCATTTACATCTCTTTCGATCTTCATAGCCATGGGAATATACATCTAATTATAATACAGTTATGCTATTTGTTTGCTTCTTATTTACCTGTACCCGCATTACCATGTTTCACTGCGGGTTCTCACGGTGAAGTAACTTAACTGAAGGCTCGTTTTAAGACAGTGAAAGGAGCAAGTTAACTTTCGACGTAGTTTACAGAATAAACCACATTAACTTTGACTGCTACCTAAACATCACTGAAAAGTGCCTCGTTCCACCCTCAACAAACAATAATAGGTATATTGATGCCGAGAGGGCGAAAATGGTTGAAAATATGCCCACCCGTCGATACGTACCCGTACATATGAACCTATGGTTTATTTGTCTGGGACGTCACACTCTGTCGCTACTGCTGAGTTAAGTAATTAGTGTACAAGTAGATCTACGCAGCTTTTTTAATGACAACGGCAGAGATACTTGCTCGGATAGTCAACGCCCTTAATTCCTGATCCGTTCTGAATCCAGAGACTGATATAAAGTGTGGGCTGCTACTGAACCTTTCGTAACGTTTTCTGTTCATATACAGCTATGCTTGAGTTGAGCTCGTTGTTGTTATTATGGATCCTTTTGTAGGTCTACCTGCACACAAGGGAGGCGCAAAAACAACGTAGACACGAGACAAGAAACGTTTATGAACAGCATTTTACCGTTCGTTGTCGTTTTTCTCAGAGAATTTGGAACGACCGACACTCTTTAAAGTCTTTGCGTAAGCAGGCCCACACACACCCTGAAGCAACGTGATTTTTGCCGCTTCTCATTTAGTTCGTTTGCCCCTGTGTCTCATTTCTGTGCTTCTTTGCGATCGCTTACGCAACCACTGAAGCCCACTTGCCACACAGCCCTTTTCGACGCGGTCCCCAGCATATCACTTCGATTTGAGTATTTCACAGAACGACGCTTTATGTCGCTGAAGTTGATAAATGTCAATAAAATCTATTCGTGTAATATGAAGAATTCAAGTCGTCGATCTATAGCTGAGCGCTCAATCTGCGGTATATCTCAGTTGGTGAAAATTTGCATTTTATGGTCTCGTACTCAGGTAATTGCAACATTGGAATATGGCTGTCAGTGATAACGCGTGGTGTATGCTTAAACAAATCTATAAGACCACTTCGACATACTACAGCCTTCGTTGAATCTAGCTGCTCGTTGCCGAAATAATATCAGGACGCGATTAGAGCCGAATGTGGCTACCAGAAGTACTAAAATGGCCGTACCTTCGAAGTGTTGTCATCAGAGCTGCTACCGCCTACTGACACATACCATAATAATAACAACGTTCTTAATTTCGTTTAGCGCTTAGGTATGTGGAACCTTCAACTTGCCATACCCAACAAGCAGAAATGGTCAGTATCCGCCTCTCCAATTCTAGCTGCGTTCGAATTCTGCTATTAGATTGACCCATTAGGGGTGCCGTAAGCGGCGCACTGTGGGTAAGTACTAAGTTATAGCCCCACAGGAATTGTATAATTATATAAAATTTCCTACTTCCACAATAACTTGTTATCTGCCGAAGCCGTCGCACAGATTTGTGGCCACCTCTAGCTAATAATCGTAGTAGCTGTCGTAGTGGTGATAGCGGCACTGAAGGGGTCTCAGTCTGTCGCAGAACTTGTTTCGTGTAAGTGAACTGAAATCTATAACGCCCGATAACGATGTTGACAACTTACTTGTATGAGGCGTGTTTATGTCGATGGTGGACGAACTCGAACCTCACCGTATATGCCCAGGTGAGCCGGTCCTCTCAAGCAGATGCTTTCGCGAAGCAAGCGAGTATGCTTTGGCTGCCTATAGGACTAAGACAGCTTCAAGGTGGCGTCAGCATACTTTCTCTCTGTTTGTAGGTCTCTAGGGATCGCTGTGAAACATATGACACAGTGACGACCCTAGACGCAATGCAACGACTAATGAATCTCTAGTTAACGAATTCCCAGGTACTGCTAGTACTGATGACGATGAAGTTGAGATTAGCGTTGGTCATGAATCTACTGTTGCTGTTGCTAATGTACTGAGCTCTTGGGCTTTTGAAAACCGCTGGCTGAATCGCATTTATAGCCGCCTGCGATACCGATATCGTACAAGTGTGTGGAGGAAGAATAAACATACTCATTAACATGGATATAGCTGCCGTGGCGCTATATGCCCTTAATTGGCCTAAGTGAATGTATCCATGTGTATATATTAACGCAGGAAATGATGATGTGGAATGGCCACGTCAAGTAATTGCTCTGTAGACAACCTGATGAAGCTAGAACTAAAGTTTACCGCATCGTCTCGCTAATCATTACATTGCTCAAAAGGAATCAAGGGCCATAGATATCGGTCTAGTTCAGCATATCGATCTCATTAGGTCAGCGCGCCTGCTTATTATACCGCTTTCATAAAATAAATTACTACAGCGTGTCGTTTCATTGACTATTCAGTACACTATATGGTTCCTGTAAACATTTTCATATAGATAACCTTATATGACAGAAAAGGAAGCTGCCAAAAAAGTCCTAAAAAGACCAAAAGTTTGGTAGTACAAAAGAAGCTCGCTGACAAGAAGGCGGGACAGCCCTTTATATCACTATTCTGATTTACATTTGATGACAACTATGAAAGAAGGCACAAACAAGAAATTTCCTGTTATGGCAATTGCAGCTTCGAAACGCGATACTTGAGCCGATCGCCTAACGCTGACGTTGCCGATAATTTTGTAACTGTTTCCACGGCATTAATCCAGCTTCATAATAAACAGAACTTTTCACAAGAGCCTAAGGCTGTTTATTCCTTTCGCAGATGAAAAAATAGATTCACTTCGATATATCTCACAACGACGATACCTCTTATTTGGGACGTTTCTTGCATGAAAATTCTTGAATGAGACAGTTCGTGAAATCCGAAGCATAGATATCTCGAACTCTACGTTTCGAGTCACTGTCAAGCATTCGATCAGATGGTTGGCGCTCAGCACGAAACGAAGTCTACCTATGACCAGGTTCGAATTTAAACAATAACGCCCTTAGAATAGCAGACAAACACGTTATCGACTAGTCCGCCATACCTATCCTGCTTCTGAATGGACTCTGCAGATGCTCACTCTGTGGCTGTTGCTTCCTCTATTTGTAACCTATGTATTCGAGGTGTGTCGGTATTAACAGCATTATATATATAACAATATTACATAAACAAAAATGAATGGCAATTTAGATTCCACTATCGTGACAAACATTTTAAAGTTCATACAGATCCCCCAGTCGACCGGTTGCTCACGTATAAAATTTTGCCGTTCAACGTACTACATTTTTAATATGTAGTGTTAGTGACATCAAGCTTATATCTCGAAGCTCTCCGGAGAACATATCCTACTGCGAGAATCGGCCTCTGGCTTTGCAGCTAGGAATTTAGTCACAGCTACGGGATACAGTAGCAAAGGGACTTTATACTCCAAAATCATAAGACCTATTGGTAGAAAAACTTAATGAGATAGCCATTGACACTGCAATAAGGGTCGCATATTTCCATACGAAGGGACGGCTTCAAACAATTTTTCGCCTGCTAATGCCGCCACGCATAGCTTCACACAGTTAGCCCCCCATCAGAAAACGAAACGTGTCTGTGTCGTATACCACGTCACATGTTCCCATGTCTAATTGGAACACACATTGCCGCTACACGACCACAACTCTCTGCGACTTTTAGAATAGGTGCGAAACCAATAAGACGCAAAGGCAGAACGGAGTGCGTCATTAGACGGTGTAAAAGAGCCGTTCGTAGGTACGGTTGCCCCTTGAGCATCGGATCAAAGCTTTCACATAGTGGACATCTGCAATGAAGCTTTTCTATGTCAGTAGTATACACTAAATCGTACACGTGACTATAGTTGTTTATTATTTTACAACGTAACCGCGATGTGTTCTTCCTGTTCAGCTAACCTTCTCCTGTGGCCGGACGGGCAATTTGTTGCCGAACGAAACAATCCAGGCCAGATGTACAATTGCCGTGCTACGTTTTGCTATGAATAGGACATAGACCTAAATTTGGCAACGGAATAAGAGCTACCGGATCGGCGAAATCAGTACTTGACAGAGTCGGGTCAGAGAATTACTCGACATCGCAAAGTGGCTCAACTCCTGGTCTCTGTAGCAGATCTCGGTCTATAGAGTAATATTTCGGTTCTCTAGAGCAATACTTTTACTTAAGTAATACCTGAAGCCTATCTAAGCTTTGGGTGCGGTCGAACGGAGTGACATACTTCGAAGCCTCGTCGCATTACATATTGCTTGTTGCCCTAAAGCACAATTTGCTATAGGACTTACTTTATATCTATTTTTTATATAATTCGTACGTAAACCAAGAATCAGGCCTGCTTTTTCTAACGGAAGCAGGCCGCTAACTGACGTGTTGTTACCTCATGGGTGTTATACGCCAAAGCATCAAATGAACCTATTCGTTGGACAGGGGACTCTTAGATGTTTGGATTTTGAATTAGTCGTTGTCCGTTCGAGGAGAGAAAAATGGTGCGCCTGATCCAATACGGATTAATCATAATTGTAACTGCACGGACCCTCTATAAATACTCGAGGATTTGACGAAATGTTCCAGCATTTTACGCATTCCAATATTGCGTACAAGTGTATAAAACTATATTTCATGAAAATTAATCAGACATGTAGCTCAATATATCTCTTTACGTACACAAAACCATTAGGACGAAAGAATAGGCTTTTCTCCGCCCCAGACTAGTTCATTTAAAGCAGGTCTTTAGCTGAAAGCAACAATTTGGAATTAAGCCAGTAATACGCATATCTTTGTTTTCTGATATTTGCGTGCGGCATCCTCCAGCAGAATTATGCACAAGTGACTTAAATCAGTAACTTTTATAGAAAAAGTTTTGGCTAGCGGCAAAGCGCATACAAAAGGCTAATGTGTAAGTTGTCGATAGTTTAGTGTAGATGCAACTTGTAGTTATATTTCTCCTCCTAGAGTTTCTCCGCAAACATATCCATATGGATATTCATTATAGAACGCACTTCTGATGTACTTCTACTGTGTACAATTGTAACTTTTGAAGCTAATTTACACCGCAATAAATCTGTAATATGTCAAGTTTTGTCCCTATCAGATTGATTCAAGTATCACTACTTAACATATTAGGTAATCATAACTAAATAAAGTTAGATGTTGGATTTGATGAAAAATTAACGGTCATTGTGTATATATATAGTACGATCAGATACAGTGTGTTACATGTCGGGTTATGATAAGAAATACCATATAATTATATGGAATATCTTATAATGATTACTATCAGTTATGTGGAGGTAACGGGTGAGAAAATACCAAGCATAGTCTGGAAGGCAATTATTATATCTACTACTAGCTTTCATGTTCGATATGGCATAAAGGGCGGTGCTCCAATTCATACATCACACTTATAAAAGATCTCCATTTAAAATGAACAGAGGATGCTGTCCGGAGGACTCATTACCGTGCATATTCCATTATCTAGTTGTCGAATGCCGGAGCCCACTCCTTATTTTATAATATTTGTCGAAGGTTAAAAACCCGTACTATGGATGCAAGCTTTTGCCGCACGAGCTGTCCTACAGCCAGGGCTTAAAATGGCCGAAGGTATGGAGATCCTAGCCCTTGCGGGAAATCCCGTTTCACTCGAAGCTGGAGTGTTCCTGTTGATCAACCAAGGATCGGTGGGTTACAAAGCGCCTTATCTGAAAGGAACGCTTGAAAAGAAAGACTGTAACATTGAACAGTTTTAATATGAATGTATGTAGCTCGACAAAACGCTTGCTTCAAACAGACGCCTCTGTACTATAAAGCCGGATTCGAAACTGGGTAGATAAGACACACCCACTTTTTCTGGGGTTGAGGACTTCGTACAGTCTGAGCGCTATAGCCCGTTTTATTACGATTATATGTGTGTGAAAGTTCACAATAATAGCAATTGGACAAAGAGCTGCGCATTATTATAGCCTATTACTTGTTGAACGATAAGCGGCATTACTACCTGACTAGTTTGCCATGTATTACGAGAAACCCATATTCGGCCTTTTCAGATTCGAGTGCTCACAAGGGGAAAATTGCCTGCATATTTATAATCCGATAATATACGATTATGATACTTAGCGGCTGAGCCTTCTATTGACGTGTAGCGGCAGTTCACAGAAGTATAAAGGGTATCATGAATGAAAGGTAGTCATTCCGATTTATGACGCCATACGAGAACAGGAAACTTTTTTTTTGCAACAGGTCCCCAACCTCAGAATGCGATATAATAGTTCCGCAAATAACAATTAAAAGGAAACGGCGTTCAAGTGTTTTGTTGAATTTCAAGGGCAACGACATTCTGTTATGTTAGCCCCTGGCCCAAAAGGTACTTATATTGAGCTGGTTAACTCAATGGGAAACTTACGAGGATAGAGTGACAAAATCGCTTCTGCTTATATCATACGATGAGCAACGGTTTCCATTGAAAGGTCAAAATTCCTATTAACCTTAAGGGCAAACAGTCTAAATATGAGATATAATACGATATACAAAATATAATAGGATAACTTCAAATTTTAGACATTTATGATTACCAAATTCACAGTTGAACCTGACATGATGTTTTGGATCTCTTGAGCGATGTTTTGACTTCGTTGCAACTATACTGCCATTAAATAGCCATGAATATGTGTTATCAAAATTTCAGCATGGTCACACATGCTTGGTTCATCAGAATATTAGTAAATGTTAAAAGTAGATATCTGTTTCAATTTTGATTGCACTTATTCCTGGATAATTTTCATCAATTCCCTTTGTTTTTTTTGTTTTGGAATCACTTTGTTTTTTTTTTCTAGCCAATTTAAGATGTCGAAAAAGCTATAGTGCGTTTTTAAACAGAGCTCCTTAGTCAATAGCATGTAGCTTGTTACCAGTGATTGCGTAATAAAAAACATTTGTAAAAAACATGCTGAAATTTCCTTTACATGCCACTGTTTTGAGCAGTGATGGTAACATTTTTTGTTGTCCCTAGTTTAAGATCCACGCAATTACAAAAATAATAAACTTTGTTCCATAGTATTAAATTGTATCACGATGCGGCCAGTGTTCTATTAAGTAAGAAGTCATAGAATACCTTCGCTAATATTCAAATTACGCCCGTTTAGCAAAGTGACGGTTATAAAGTGTGTTTAGTATTACACGAGAAAGTTAGGCGTTCAGACGTATATACCAAATATGACAGCTGCAGTAGGACCAAGGGTGAGATTTGTGTGTTGTGTATCGATGAGGCCTCATGGGCAATCAAATCTCCTCATCGTTTGCTCTTCGCAACCGCTCTCAATTTATTCGACCTTCAGGTAACTTCGATCGCAATGTAAGGGACACGCATCACTCCGGAAGATGTTTCAAAGGAGAACCTCAAAAAATTAAACCGTGTAAACGTATCTTTCCTCAGAAAAACCGGAAATGACCCTGCGCCTCTTCTAGACGACCCTCGATTGCTGTTTGAGGACGCACGTCGTCGCTTTGAGCTCCCAGCGACGGAAGCCCTTAAGGTCCACCTTAAAGACTGGGAGCAAGAATTTGTCAAATCTCTCAAAATAGTTGACGAAGTGCTTTAATGGTTCTATACTATTCACCCTGATGTTCATATATTGTGTTCTTGACCCGTACGTATCAAGTATTTAACTAAGTTGACTAAATAAAGTTTGGCTTATCGATGAAGACTAAATTTATATATTTCTTAGAATCTTTCCATACGAGATATTTGATCAATCTCTTTTTTCCTATACGGCTATTCTTGACTGGCCGATTTTTTTACAATTATTATAATGCAGAACAGTTTATGGGGTAGCTCCATTTCCTAAATTAGGTTGTACTACAAAGCAATGTCCTATAAGACCACGTTGTTTCCTAGTCCAGGTGATCTTTCGTCGAAGACGTTTAAAAAGGGGCTGGCGTTTCCCTCTCGACTTTTGACAGTCACAATTACTGGTTTCAAAAACTCTAAATTGCGCAAAGCACATATTTTGATGTGAAGTATTGTCCACAGGTTGATAGCCATGATATATATACATACATATATTTTTCTTTCACTTTAAAGTTGTACACGGTAAGTAGATCCGTGAAATTTCGTGTTAAGGTGCCCGACGTTATCAGCTCATACTTAGTAAGCTTGACACTTTTTTGCGATTATCGTTTAACGTTTGCTGAAGTTTTCTAAGTCATTTTAATTGTAAACTTGTTCACTTTCCCAGAATTTTCGGAACAAACACAAAAAGGTCTTTTAAAAAAATTCATCCTTGCGACCTAAGGCTGGAATGTTATTTCTAGTTGCTGTGGGTTGGTTATTATATCTAAGTTATAGACCAAATATAGGCTACGATGGGACGACATGAACAGTATAACAGAGTGTTGAGACCTTTTTACCTCTTAATAGAGTAAAGGCATAATGGCAACCTAATAAGGCCTCAAACTCGCAAGGCGCTTCGTCTAGCGCCAAAGTATATATATAAATGAAGTTGTTTGGCAGGTGCTTTGGCCTTATTGGACCCAAGTTGAGCTATTCATTTAGGGAAAACGATGCATGCCGTGTGGCAACAGATTAACCTAGGCCTAGATGAACTGAAGTATAGTGCGTGGGTGTAGCAGGCTAACGAGATAGCTGCAGGAACCAGGTAACTGTTGGTATGTGCTGAAGTTATATTTTACGTTTAGCTTAGTATGACAATTAATCAGATTAGCTAAATTAATCGTGTGTGGCTAAGTTAACCGCGTGGCGGATACAGCTTCTACTCTATATGCGACTGTCCGTACCGTTACATGTACCTTTTTTATAACTAACTCCCCTTTCTAAACTAAAGATAGAACCTATTAAAATCATTTATAAAAAAACAGTTATCCATTGCAAGGTATCACTCACTAGCGGATGTTGTTGAAAGTCGAAGTCTTTTATTATAATCAAAATTGTACTTTATAACTAACGAAATGTATAATCCGCCAGCTGAGTTTAATTTTGTTCTTATCCAACATCGGTTAAGTTGAAAAAGAAGATGGGCCCTAGATTCCTTAGGCAAATATATCATTGGTTATTTTTAACGAGGCAGTTAGGGCCGTTTAAGGTTCAGATTAGGTCAAACTAACCGCAGTCTTTCATTTTTACACCAGATAACCTACGAACGATAGGAACTAAAAGACACCAGTGGGCTCGTGTATCCGTCTTTCGTGGGTCGTTTTTCTAGTGGCAGAAGGCAATGAAACTTCACTGGCCTATGATGACCATTGTGACACTAATAAAAGGTTACACAAATATTTAGTGAGGCTAGTTGCTATCGATATGTGAATAGTAGTAATATCTTCATAATGCAAACTATTATTTGCTTACTTGGCTGCGGAGATTAAGGCCGCTGCCTCGAGTTCTCTTACACGGCGTTTGTCCTGCGAAACTTTGTAACAAAAGAAAAACTTTGTTGTGTAAAGTTTTTCTTTTGAAAATTTATAGCGAACAATAGTTGCCCTTCAAAATAGAGGCAGGACGTTGTTCCTTCAAACCATCTCGACATTGTTCAGATATAGATAGTTGACACTAAATGATTCTAGCGGTCTAGACCTAAGCGTAGACAGATATCATTCATGTGAATTCAGCATCCCAAGTCAGAGCAACAGGTAACGAAGGCTTGAACATGTATATACATGTTGAAGCTTTTCGATATAGAATGGGTACATGAATTTTAGTGAAGGCCGATTAATGATATTCTCTGCAAACTTCATCGTGCTGACAAGACGACGTGTCCTGTATTATATTTCAATAAGCAAGCATTCTTTACGAAACGAGGACGATTTGCATTATGTCGAGGCGCACAGAGTAACGCGCTTCACGTAACACTTCTCTCTTTGAGTTTCGATCTCCGTATTCAGAACTTTCTGATCAACAAACTGAAACAAGGGAATTTATTTGATGGAAATCTCTGATGATAACCTCAAGCATTGATAAATCATACCGAGTCGGGAATTTGAATGCGATATTTCACATCGCGTTCTGAGGAAACGAAGCTGAAACAAGAAGACATATATCGATTTTCTAACAGCTATTGAATACCCCTTGCTGTGATTTGCTTGTCTTATAGTAACTGTCTAAATTAAATAAAATTTACCGCCATAGCTAGTTAACCTAGATTTACTGAGCTAATTGTGGAATCTAATTTACCTTAATGTGGACCATAGAAGAATTGAAATTACGAAAGGTCGCTAAACAGATTCAAATGGGCCTAAGGCTAAAGTATTACAGGGACTCAGGTAGCTGCATCGTGGACCTACTGATTGAAGTTAGCCACAAGAAGCGATTACTGGCTCGTAGACGTCTAACCTGGCGCATATAGTGAAATATTTTGCAGCCAGGTAGAGTAACAGGAATTCAAGCCTTCAATGATAAATAGTTAAAATTAAAAAATCATAAAGTTAATAACGAGATCAGTTCCGGTGTTCATGTTAAAGATTTGACGAAGATCTTGCTGTTGAAGCATCGAAGTACCGCGTCTGAAGACCACTTACCAAGAAACCTTTCTTTCCATCAACTATTATCGTGTTTTAACAATTAGATACAAAGGAACGAACCGGGTGTTGTACGTATTAAGGAAACATTTAGCGTGTTCTAGAAAGACCATAAGGCAGTCGATGCGATGTCGATACTATTGGTGCTCACTGTATCGGGAACGCGATTTGACGAAAGTTCTTATTGCTACATTGGTAATCAATGCTGATTCTATATCTGCCCACAGTCATTAAATGGATTGACTAAAGAATTTCTCTAATTGTATTTCACGATTGATAGCTGAGATCGATTAGTCAGAAATAAGCTAGCCAGATGCGGACTCAATTGAATGTCCTTGTCCTTGCCTGATTAGCTGGAATGCAGGTGATTGAGATTGAACTAGACTTGAATAGGCTCTACCTAGATAAACTATAATAATGTAATGAAATGAAAGGGATGCATGATTAATCTAGATCTAGAGTATCTATAAAATCTATACTTTACGATTTATTTAGAGGGAGAAATGCTATAACTCTAGCTGAGCAGGTAAGTAGTTTGTCGCTAGTAGCCTATTATTGAAAATTACTTGAGGATATATTTGGATTGCTTGTCAAGAACTGCTATTAAAGATAAACCTTATTGCACCGTAAGTAAAAGCAAGCCGCTTATATATAGTTTTTTTGTTAGAAGTTATACCGGTGCTATTATCAAGTCGTGCTACTACTAAATGTAGAATAGTATCAGGACTATTAGAAACACTTAACATTCCGGTACTCAATTAATGGCAGCCGGACAATGACTGTTAAAATGATCACCTGTAACAGCCTCCTGAACTGCTGTAGCGAAGGCAGGAGAACTGCGTCCTTTTCAGCGATTCCAACGGTACGCGCGAGCGTCTTTGGCCTGTTCTAAACTAGAGCGCTACGACAAAGGGTTCTCTGTACATAAAGTTCAATGTTTCCACAAATTAAGCCATATCGTATATATATCAGTTTGTTTTTAATCAATGTCACATGGAAGAATAGCTCGTAGTCAGATATTCACTGATCTAGTTTAGTAATATTATTTTTAATATGTCTAATAATATAATGTTTGATGCTCGACTTAGATATATATATATGGAAAAACAATATATGTTTGACGTTCCAACATGTACCTATATGTATGTGTGATCACCAGAGTTTTCGTAACATATGATCTGATAAATCTGTTATGTGATTACTAGATCCTCTTTTATTTGAATTTATGTAACTTTATTAGGAATTTATACTTCTGCACGCGTCCTAAATAGTTGCTTTAAGCAGCCCCTAAATACCGATGTTATGAGCGCAAAAGTATTAGGACACACGATTAGGCGGCCCTAGAAATCAAAAGCCGGTATCACAGCTTTTCAAACTATTTATTACAGTTTGTTCAGGAATGTTTCAAAAAGTGATGCAATGCTATTTCAGGCTTCTTTTTTTAGAATTTAAAGGGATATATTCGACACCTCAAGGGAACTTAACGTCTTCGTGACACTTAGAGCTGTCTTATGTTGTTTCTTGCGCACTAGTACTCGCAGGGTAATTCATTGGTTATGCTATAAAAAGCTGAGCTAAATTCGACACCGCACACGAACTAGACAGACGTTGATTATCATTTCGCAAGCTTGATAGATATAGAACGTATAAGTACTTATCCATAGATCAACAGAATACATCAGCGCCGCTGCTGCTACTATATATATACATCACAGTCGTATGGTAATCTCAGCCTTGCCGACCTTATTTTGTTTGACGCATAGATTAAGCTTTTTCGAAGAAAGGACGGACCTGTTTGTAAGTACCCACAGACATGCGATCTACTTATTGTTTGCTATGGCAGATCCGCATAGCTAGCCAACTCTCATACTTAATACAGTATAATTTATACTCGGTCCACGCGAATGTTAAATCAGTTATAGATTATATAGAAGATTCTTCTGCCAGGTAAAAAGCTCTTCACATTTTTACGTTTAAGGTGAGCGAAAGTTAAACCGTGGGCACTTGCTGCTGAAATGTGAGTGATTGGGTCATTAAGCAGGTCTGTGGATGCAGGTTTTAAATACTTGGCAGAATATTGTTGTGTTCGGTCCAGTTCCGCGACGATGGCGGGCAATTCAAATGACACAGAAGCTCATGGTGTCTCACGCTGATTATATATCTGATATGGTTACTTAATATATATTGTCGTGAATTGCTGAAATGGATATCGATTAAACGGCGTAAGGAAAACACTAGATGAAACACAAGAGAATAATACTTCGATACAATATATGGCTATCTCGCATGCTTTACATTTTCCACGAAAACTAAATTCGCTTCACATACATTTAATAGTAGTGGTAATTTTTCGTCAAAACGTATGTTGTTATCCCGAGTGACACATGTGAAGCGGTGGGCGCCCTTCCATAAGTTCAACTTGGTTACTAAGTTGGTGCCTGCGGTTCTATATTCTTTGTTGGTCAGCTGTTGTGTCCACGTGCCCCTACCTAGGGATTTGATTTTTGCGCAGGCCATCGCGTTCTAGGCGTACTTGGCAATCTATTTCTAAGTGCATCTTAATATAGCTTAAATATTTTTTTGCTCACAACGTTCAGCACCGGTCAACTGTATAAAACTGTGGAAGGCCGCATCCTGGGCTTTTTAAAGATCCGCATGACGCGTGAGATATTCAGAGGGCTTTTTTTTTTTAGATATTTATGAAGTTACGCGAACCTGAAGAGTTGTATAACTGTTGAACGACCAAACATTCGGTAGCTTAGTGCGGCCTATAAAGAACGATCTGTGTCGGATATAAAAAGCTGCTGCCTGGACATTTTTCGCAATAGTTGTACAACTAATAAATTATTTTCCCTCAGGATTGCATTATTTCGGTAATTAGGTAAAAGTATTTCGATTATGAGTTACGCGTCGTTAGAGGTGCCTCTAAATACGGTTGGAGACAGTATGTGGTATTATAGGTACATGATGGCGATGAGTCCTAAGAACGGATCTAACGTCGCCTTGGGGTCACAAACTGCATCATGACTATATTTTAATTTGTCTGCACCGATTGGCGTTTATGCCATTTTGTAGAGTACCTCGGCTACTTGTTTGAACAATTTGAGAATCCGGAGGGAAAATTGGCTTTTTTTAAGGCCAAAATGTTATCCCTTGCTTTTGAATTTACCAATATTATAAGTTCGGTCGCCGCAGACAGTCAAAGACGAATAGTTTTTGAATAGAATCCAATTTACGAGCTAAATAAAAACGGCGTTAGATTCACTCGCACCATAACATTCGACACTACATTGATAAAAACGTTTCGGTCGGACTTCTTCTTGCTATGAGCCGTTGTTGAATTTATCATTAAGCAATAGAAGTACGCCAACTGAGACCACACTAATGTGTATATGTTGAGGGTTACTCAGTTACGTTTCGGCCTAACATGCGACACGGCGGGTCGATACTGACAATTCAAGTGCGTGTTGAACATATGTACGAATTGTGTTGAATAAGAACTTTGACTAAAAACAAGACACAGCTGGAAACTGTGAACGATATGAGTTTTTTCCATTCGAAGATTTACTGCGCTACATAATCTAGATAACCCGACGCCATAGTCGTATAAAAGCCAATGCACCCCAATAAGACCTAATAAAATGATTTGCGGTTGCGGCATAGATTTCGTGAAAAACACAGTGTGTGTTCCACTCACAAAAATTTCGAGCATTGTTTCTGTCTCACTGTTGCCAAGCCTACATTGTTTTTGCTCGAAAACATCAATTAGAGAGACAGGCTAAGTCAATCAGGCTTCTGATGTCAGCAATACGTAATAGTTCGTTTATAAGTTGATCATTTATACCATGTATATCATATATACATTTACCAGTTATATCCGCTATAAACCGACAATGCTCCCCCTTACCATTACGTAAAACTATGCATTTTTCAGCGGAAGAGAAAAATCCATTCACTTAGCTGGGAATTTTCGACGCACATTTTTATTCAGGCAACTTTTTTCGAAATTCTAATTAACCTGAGTGTTTTAGGCTATTAGGACAGTAGAAATATTTTACGCCTAGTCAGCTAAGCCTTGGCAAATAGAAAGCATCTGCATTGATAATTAACTTCATCGAAGCAAAGAAACCCAATTTCCTCATTGGCACCCAGTTTATATTATTATAAAATGATGTACCCCGTATTCACTAGTGATAATTGAAGTTACGCAACGAAATAAATAAACTCACTGTTGCTTTAATAATTGCTTAAATAATTAGCTTTAAAGACGATGAAATATATTCGTGATTTTGTACTTTTTAGATCCTTTTAAAGGGCGGGTCTTTTAAGAACGTTCAGGTTTTGATTAGGAACCAGTTCATACTATGCGATATGACAGGTTCGTAAATTCTATTATATCTTAAGGGAGGCTTGTTAAACACAACTAGTAATTCTGCTCGTTCACCAAGAACTTTGCAAGACTGGTAGAAGTAAAGGACTACTGGTACGAGCAGAGCAGCCATGAACGATGGTGGCCCATCGGGGCAGTCCCCACGGCGTTGTCGCTTTCATCGTTATAGTAAGTCATACGCCGCTAGGAAGCCAAATCATTAGAACTAACCAAACCCATTTGGGGTGCCACAGCCAAAATGATTGGGCAACTAGCGATGTCGTACTGGGGATATTCAGCTTTTGCTGTCTGTAGGTAAGTTGTTGCAACTCGAGCGTGTTTTACTCGAGCAGTAGATCCGGCCAACTATCGTCGCTGATTAACTATTTTGATATGTGGGCATCCCAGACGGCGAGTCAGACGCAATTTCGGATAGTTTCGTGCTCTGCGGGAACACTTTCCCCTACTTCCTGTGATAGAACCGGAGTTGTAGCCTTTTTTTTTTAGAAACGCCTTATCAGCTGCACAGCATTCCTCGTCATCTGCTATTTACAATAACCTCTCTTTATATGCATTTCGTATATACATAAACGAAAGGCATAAAAGAGTGTCAACACTTACGACACGTCCTCAACTCTCTTCGAGTCTTCAACGTACAAGATAGCAGCAGCAGCATCAAGATTCCAACCTACAGATACGATTACCGATCGTTCTCAATGGCTGGTTGGACTCTTCCGTGAGACCCAAAGGCTCGTCGGTTTATAGACCGCAGTTAATTCTGTTGTATAGGCCTATCGAAAAAAAAATGACGCTGGATTCTGTCGTATGCGCGGGCAGACAGAGCGAACCCAACAAGAAATCATGCGAAGATCATTATAACACCCTCTATAAAATCGATGTCGCTCATAGTTCGCACCGGCAGGAAATAAACGTACGTAAAAAGACGTAGAAGCGTTTGGAAAAGCAGAAATTACAGATCTGGAATCTAACGCCAGTTAGAGTATGCATGTCCATGTGTGATATGGGGTAGCTGTTGACACTAGAAAAAGAGTCCGGTTAAAAAGTTGTTAAACCTGAAATAACTGTGTTGTCACAGAGGTAATCGTTATTCACTAAAAGCATGCTCGTTCAACACGTTAAGTTTTCGTAAACTTTTGTAGTAATAAAATACAAAGTTATACATCGTTACCAGATCCTAAAATCGTTATCGATAGTGGCAACTAGCGGCCATGGTATTTACAACTTGAACAATTAAAGATACAGTTTCAACAATGGTTTAAATATCTTATATGTATTTTGACGGACAAACTTACTTTAGCATCCCCGAAAAGCTTTTTTTTACAGAGGAAGTTGCGGAATTCACAATTTTTTCCAAACGAAACGTATGAAGTAACATCTCAGACATCGCTTGTATCGCGCTTTGGATCACTTTACGGAACTAAAGCTCTCGTTTTTAGGGCGCATATATTAGAAAGCCTGTTTTGTATTGAACTTCGTCGCATCACTTGATATATTCAGGGTAGTTTTTTAACAGGTATAAGCTAGTAACATCTGTGTTGCTTACTTTGCCCCCTACGGCATTTTTGTATGTGACATTGTCTACACTAAATGGTTAACCGATGTTAGGGATCGCTATGCGACACACCAAATGTAAAGCCTAGAAACATATTATTACCACGGAAGTTTACCAAAACTATTATTAATCAAAAGGTATTAATGATTCTGAGAAAATTTCATCTCTCACGAAACTGGCAGCAATATTACCATGGAGTTTCAAAATAATCAACTGATAACTCTTAACCTGGAATTTCGATGAGAATAGCAACTCAGCAAGTCGTTCTTAACTGAGGCACTCATTCAACAAACAGAACTTAGTTTTATAAAACTCTGATAAATAACAAAAAAGATCAAGTTGATATTCTGTTAGTTAAAAGATGGTTTGAATTCTGTCCTTATTGTCAGGTGTTTATTGTTTTGAATTAGGTTCTAGTCAAGTTTCAAAAAGCCTCTACAGACGGATGAGGCTGGATCTCCACCGGGCACGTTTCCATGTGGCGGATCGGGGAATGCCCACTAGGGATGATGGGTAAGTATAAGACATGATATATGTCAAAACCCATGGCGCGGACCAAAACCAACATAGGTCTGCGACTCTGCTAAGCAGTGGTCTCAGGACTGCAGTAACAAGCCACGGTGACGGATGCCGGTGAGCAAGAATGGACGGTCTGGAGTTATCCCAAGGCTCCGCCCCTAACCTAGGAATCAAGGCACATGTGTTCGTAGTGCTGGAGAATGTCTCCCGCCACCCGCACATTAGCCTTTTCGCGGCCAGCCTCGTTAAAAGTACGAAAAAAGGAAGATTCAAGTTAGTTATGATGCCCATTTTATCGAACTATTCATTTAGCATTTTTACATTATTACTCCAGAGAAGTGACGTGAATAGCGGCATTGCAGTACAATGCGAGCGTGTTAAATATTATTAAAAACCGCATAAAATTTCATATGTATTCTTTTCAGTATTGTCCGCTATACGTAACTGTGCTAAGTTGAAGCACAGCAAGCAGTTAATATGGTTTATATACAGACAAGTCTTCCCCAGAATAACTAGGCAAAAAAGTCCGATCCGATAATGTATTGGTCGCTTCTAAGACAAACAGCTGCATTAGAGTACCATGACAGTTCTGTTTATACGTGTCACTGAGTTCGTACGATCCCTTTTAAAATCGCTGTTTAAGACCGTCACGTCGTCTACAATGTAGGTAAGTATCGTCGACACCGTGAAGTGCGAGGTAACTTCGATTCATCGTCAATCTCGCGTGTTTTTAGCAAATTAATCAAGGACAGCTCCCCGAGTTATAACAGCGCAGGCAATATCACGGCGTCGAATTGCACATAACAAGTGTCTCCTGGCCCTCACATGAGAAAGTACTCATACATGTTCATATACGATATGTGTCGATGGCATTATCCATACACTGCAGGAACACGCAAAGAGCCCAGATGGTCATCTAATTAATAGTGTCGACAAAGCTAAATAGCACATAGAAGCACACATGCACAAGAGGCTTTGTGGAAAACTGCAGATACCCACGCAGACAATACAATGACTGCTACCATTGTTGTAGCAGCTACCGCACCACGACCAAATACGTTAAACTATTATGTATAGGCCAAGGCGGCAGTAATAGCGACCTATGGCCTGATGGATCGTGGGTAAAGGCAACAATTTACCATAAATACTGTCAATCTTGCTTTTTTTTTCTTTAGCTTGTTGGTGCTCCTGTTGCTGCTGTGGTTATTGTTGCAGAGTTACCTTGAGAAGATCGAACAATGGCAAAATAAGAACTGGCCATCCACAAGTAGAAGTTAACAAAGAAAAGTTGATTTAATTCTGCGTCGTCAGAAGGTCATCTTGGAAAAATAGTGCGATATAATAAGTGCAATATGCCGAGCAAATGATAACATTTTGGCCAGCTCTAAAATGTGGTACGTTTTCTAATTGGATGGATAATTAGCGAGTTATGATACCTAGGATAAGTGTTATATTCTGGGAGTACTCAGATAGTTAGACAATATTGTTTAAGAATCGTTCTGAGACTTTAGCTAAATTACTATATATAAAATACTTCAGTGAAAACAGACACAAGTCTTGCAAAGTGAAGAAATATTACATATGTTTTGCATTGAATAAATTGCATTCTAGCAAATAGATTGTAAGTTGAATTCAAGTGGCACTTACCGATGCGTTAGTTCAGCACGCCTCCTCATCTCGTTAAAAAACTGGGAAAATATAAATGTGTATACAACAATGGTATGGCAGGCGCTTGTGTCGGCTATTTACATACAAACAATCGCGACATACGGCGAAAGCAAGGACATTGTAAGAGCACGGGGAAATTTTAACAATGCATTAAATTGACCCACAAGCTTTGTTTCGGGTCCCTTTTATTGTTGGCCGATTTAATTTATCTGTTTCATTGATGATTTTATATGTAAGCCGACGTAAACTATAGACTGTGTACGCATCAATAGATATCCACTTGCAGTTTTTTATTTATCTTTTTGTAGTTTTCTTCTAATCTGTTCCATTATTAATAAATCTAATTCGGCTTACACCAGACTTAATCTGAACTATAGCTCAGTTGTAGATCTGGCCTTTATAGAATGGCTGCGTTATCAATCCGCAAGAAAAAATCAAATTTGTGAAAAATTTAAGTATCACGCTGAGATTGGATAACATTGTTCTTTTCTTAAGTTTTAATGATAAAACGCAAGTTATCGACGTATTTTTTTGAAGCGGGCTATCATCTACTAATACCTATTCGAAAAGAATACATTTATAAAATTGTACATATATATATATATATATATGTACATTAGACGGATCCGGAGACGGGTTTCACTCATGCCTGCTTTGCCATTGATTGAAAAGCTTTTGATTATTACACTTAATCTAATGTAAACTATATTATATATACACCTTTGCCCTTTGATAATCGTTTCATCAAACTGCTCTAATATCAACAATTTGATTGATGTCGTGTCTAGCTTCACAATAATTATAATTTACTAATAAACTCAGGCCAATCCGGTTACAATTACCCCAGGACCCTGCAGAAGCAACTTCGTTACATTAATTCTGTTTTCCTTATTCAGCAATGTTTATCTTCTTGCAGTTCCGTTCTCATATTGGAATCTTCCGATAGTCCTGTTTCCTAGCTGCATCTTGTTTTAATATTGGATTCTACTTCCCAATAGAAGCTATTGCTCAATTTCTAACTTGTATACACGTCCAGTTGGAGTTCTTCTACGACGCTGTTACGTTCCGTCATTTTCTGGAAACGATCCCGTAGAAGTAATGTTCACTTCCATTCCAGTCAGTACCATTGACTCTTTTGTCTCGGTGCGTTACTGTATAGGCCTTTTTTCAGGGTCGATTAGCCTACGGGAATGAATGGCCCAGTGATTTTGTTACTTGATTGCAATTAACTCGTTAATGTATTCCGCTGCTTAAAGAAATAGCTGAGCTCAACTTCAAACTTGCTAGTATAAGCCTATACAAATTTTATTCAGCCTGCATATATAAGATCAATTACCGGCAGGGCCAACCTAACCCAGATCTAGTACGTTTCTGCAGATATTTTCGCCCCAACTTTGAAACGTTGTGATGACCTCAATGTTCTCTTGCATTCGTTCTGTTACCCTAACTGCTTCTGCTACCAAAAAAAAGTCCTGTATAATTGAAGAATATATATAGAAATGGTTTATAAATCATTGATCATTTCGTAACACATAAGGGCCAACAAACAACCTGTTGAAGCATCTACGCAGTGAGACTATGAAGCGTACGCCAAGAATATGTTTCATATTTCATCAACTCTCGGCAAAATTCATCATTTTACGGTTGGACAGTAATAATAACAAATATAAAAAGTTATTTGTCAGATCCACTATTGTAATCGCTTTGTAAAGCTGAGAAAAAACAACTTTATATATAATATACTATATGTATAAGATAAATATTTGACAAATTCTGGAGGGGTGCTAAGCAAATCGCCAACTTAGTCGGATTAAACTTGTACTTTATACGAGAAAGAAATTTACCCCTACAAAAAATACTCAGCCATTGATAAATATGGATTTTATGCTAAGAGTATTTATCGTTAAACCATCTTTAAGGTGCGTAAAAATTGCCCGTTAAATCCCATTTTCGGCCTGTTTTATAAAGTTTGAAAAAGTATCGTTCAATGAAGATCCTTTACAAATTTTCAACGGATTCCTTAAAGAGCTCAAGATTCTGCAACGAAAAAAAGCCATTCTTAACAATAAATGCTAGCTCAAATATGTTGCGTCTCCTAGTATAAATCCTAGTGCAGAAGAGAATGCCGATAAGCTTCGGAACGTGTCGTGGAGATATCGTATTTATGCAACCGAGCTGGCAGAAAGAGATAGTTTGCGTCTTTGCTGGTTTTTAGTATTATTGAAAGATATCCCGTAGGACCCATAAGTCAATGAGAAGGTACCTAAAAGAGGCCCTCGATAAATGTACATAAACTTGCTATCTAATGAAAGAGCCGGTCTCATGATCAGCTATAGCTTGCTCGACCTTTCGAAGCTGACACAGTAGAAGTGATAACGAATCTCTCGGAAAGAAGAACCATAAAGTTTAGGGCGGGAATATAGCTCACTCTTTGCGTTAAGACACACGCCCTTTGTCTCCTGAATCGGTAATAGATTCCTTCATCTAACGGTGATACAGAAAATACCACAAAATATTAATAAGGACATAGCGTTTCCTACTCGGAATTGTGATCTTTTTTTACTTAAGACTTGTCTCTATAGATACATTCGACCTGTATATAAGTAAACTTGATCATTAGTAACCACAAATAACTAAAAAGGGTAAGTGCTTCCTTTTTAAAACGGGCTATGGACCTCAGAAACTGCCAGACTTCTGCTGCTTCTGTTGACTGTTGCCAATTCAAGCTATAAATGACAGCTGCGTCTAGAGAGGAGTTCAATTATTGAAGCATTATATACAACGGTCGACCTTTTTTCTCATATCGGAGTCGTCATATGTAACAGGAGCTGGACAGAACGCGCCTTCGCGTTGAACTAACAATAGCTTTGTGGGCCACGTTTTTGCCTTGACAATTGTTTTCGCTATGTGCTCATATATAGAGATTAGCACAGATACAGCGTGTTGTTTAGAATTTTTTTCTCTAAATCTTAAAATCCAAGGTGAAACTTCGAGTCCGCTGATCGAGGCCTGGGTTTCTTATATTGTTGTCATTCTCGACATTATGTTCTGATATATAATGCAAGGTGTATTTTGTATGAATGAATGCTATCTAGCAGAGGTAAATAAATAAATCAATGTAAGCACTAAGCATACATAATTACAAATCTGAAACTACAAATAGAACAAGTGCTTCCAGCACTGAGATCACCAAAGTGACGTATGATAGGTGATTTATTACAATTTAAGTTATAAACTGAACTCTATGTCTGGGACTTGTACTGCATAACTTATAGTCAAAGCCAGCGTACCAATAAGTTTTTGGCTGAACTGCGTGGGTTATCACCATAGCCGCATTTATGATTATATGGGAATACACATGCCGATATTGAACTTACATCTACGCTCATGACATTCAGCCTGTATTGATATAATAATAAACTTGAGAGCTAGCGATATGGTAAGTAAAAGTGCGAGCCACGAATGCTAATAATAATAATATTATTATTCCCAGGCAAACATGATCCGAACCAGTATATAAGAAGCTGTCTGATCTGGAATATGTATCGGCTCTTAATCGTAGATAGGATTTTGGGCCCACACGGAATGAGGGCAAGCTTAAGGTAATGGATGGCACCACTTGTGACTGGAATGTCTCGTAGAATACCTTCGTGGCAGGTCACTAGACGCGAACGACGAAGGTGCGACTAAAACAGATTTCGTTGGATGCGACTGCCTTTCTAAGCACGCTTGTTTCTTGCCCGATTTATCGTAGTCGACTACACCGCGCTGGACACATAGATTCCGATTCCATCACGTGTACATAAGGCTCTCCGCACCATTACCTGATGGCCACCCTAGGTCGCTTGCCGGACCCATAGTTCGAAACCGTCATAAATAAGGCCGCATCTGCGACGTTGCAAAACTCAACTGGTCGACAATGAGCTCACGGTTGGTCGAGCTACCATATCTGTTCAAGACAGAATGTTACATAGAGGCACGAAAGAAACGTTTGAAACCGGCGTGATATGGGTGACTAATGTGTATTTCTGGTAACGATAGGTAACAGGCATATTGCTGCATCGGTTTGAATTTAAATGTCGCTAAAAATCGTTGCTATATATTGGTAACGAAGTAACAGAATGTCGAAAAAAATAATAATTTAGTAAAAATTATCTGCTCGTAAAATTGCCATGCTATTTCATAAGTCTATTGGAGAAACCCTACATTAGACCAGCAAGACTCACCTTGGTTCGACTCTTAATGGGGGCAAAGTGATCCAGAGTATTTGTTCATGTGGGATAAATAACTGAAAATGCTAAAAATTTAATAAAATATGATTAACAAAAAAAAACTAGGAAGCATGTTCGAGTACGATTTTATTAATCATGATATGAGCCAAACCGCCCTTGGTAATGCTTGAGTCCTCGCATGACTTACTTACGCATTCCGAAACGCCGGAATACCAAGTAAGATAGCCCCTAACTGGCGCGTGCAGATCGACGCAGTTCGACAGGGTAAAGATTGACTTAATGAACGCGCGTAATGCACCTTAACTGCGAACAGCGGGGGTATTCTGGGGCAGAGTCCTCAAAGCCGGAGCGTCTGTTGTATACATGAGGTCGCCAGTGACCCGCTCCCACTTGTACTTAAGCTACCCTGCGAAAAGGTGTTCGAGGTACATGACTCTGCAGCAGACGCGAACGCAATCTCTTCGAGTTTGGCAAGTAGGCTTTACGCAACGGGAATAGTAAAGTCTTTGGAGCTGCCATCGTTGCCGACGCTTAGCATGCTCCACTGGCTAATCTGGATATTGCCGTGAAAATATGGCTGATGTCGGTCCATCTAGTAGTCCTTCATACTTGTCATGTAATGATTTCTGTAGGATTACTGGGGATATATTATACCGCCAAATGTAACAATGTATGTGATGATCTAAACAGTTCATTCATGAAGTGATATTCCTCGGCGCTGCCTATGCATCACCGAACAAAGTCGTGAGTACAGATGAGTGGAACCTGTCTCAGATTCTATTAGGAAAATAATCCTATTTAAGGTAAAAACCACACTCTACTGGCCAAATAACCGCGCCTTACGAGACCTGGAAGCTATTTATATCATCAGTACAATGAGCCAAAGAACGCATGCCCTGGACCGTTATCGACCACAACGCTAACAATCCCAAGAGCAGCTACTCCTTTGTCCTTTATCATATGCTGAAGCTGACTCGGTCAGAGAAGGCGTGGGGTTGCGATAGCCTTTACGGCACGATCGGTTCTTCATCCAGCTAGTGACAACTTTCTATAGCCAAATTTTCAGGGGATCGAAGAAACTCAGTCCAACCTCCACGCAACCGGCTTTTCATTATCAATCGTGGTGAGCGTCGAACGGCACCCGAAGGTTGTCCGATAAACAGAAATGCCAATATCCTGCCCCTTATTATCGTAAATAGGATAACACTACACAGTCATGGTTGCCACGTGCCTAAAACGTCAGTCGACCGTAAACGCGAAAAACATATGGCGGACATATGCTCCGAAACATACCCTGGTAGCGTAGTTGACTGTAAAGATGTGCGCAGCGAGTATTAATAATATTGTAATACAAAATATTGCTACCGATAACAGAACAGCGAGTACCATGCGGTGACTTACGTATGTATTATAGGATTATCATACATTGCGCAAGTTGTTGCATAATATAGTAAATGGAGAGGAATTTATTAAATACGGATAATGAGTGGAGTTCATAAAATTCTCTCGTGAATCTATTTTTTGCAGGTGTGAGCGAGCTGCGTGTCAGCTCGCGATTGTTCCTGCTACGTCGTGGCATGGAGAGGCCCCTGTTATCCTTCGAAGGACTCATCTTCCTGCTATTGTTACTACTCTATCAAATTAAGCCCATTCACTCAGGTTAGTTATATGTCCAAGAACTGTGCATATGGTTGTAGATCATTAGAACTAAGTGTTACTGAGCCCAAAAATTCTAATAGTTACAAGCTTCTAGTTCAAATATCAGGGGAACATAAATATATATGTTTTTATTAAGATATGTTCCTTTGGTACTTACGACGTTGGTTACTCATGATGCGTAACCGATAATATCGTCGATGAATAGGAACGAGGATCTCGATTGTCAACGGAGGAGTGTATGGGGATTAGGGTTTTCGTTACGAATAATCGAGTAAAAATTTGCTTGTTCGTACGATTAGTATGCATGCATAAAATGTTCCAAATATAAATTTTTACCATAAAGAAAATATTAGGTATTTTACCTCACCTAAAAATCTGCTTGAAAGATACTCTCTTGTATAAACTTAATTTGTATTATCCTTAAAAATAAGTTGGCTGATTCAACTAACTAGCTAGCTAAAAAAAAACTATAGTGTCTATCTTTCGCTGTACGTACTTAACGTCATTGTGAAGTGACGAGAACAATATTTAATAAAAATAATATTTTACTTACGCGTTGTCTAGTAGAATAGTAGTATTTGTGATAACAACAGAGGTGCCACCCGGCCCGTTGTAATTATACAGAGTATTGTTTGACTGACTTTTAAGTATATTATACGTCAGGATAATTAAGTACTTAATTCTATGTTTGTACGTGCGGTCTTCAGCGGTGAGTAACTGCCTAGGTGATGGCCTACTGCACGTGAAAATCAATGGTTTGCTACAGGCATACCTCTTTCTAACCGAAACCATCGCATTTTGGAAGTGTCTTGTATGAATGACTGTGGACGAACGTCATCTACGAAATATTTAAGGCAGCCAACGACACGAAAGGACCTTCCCGGAACTTTTCTGGACCCATCGTGCGTCTAGCAAATGTGTTTTAGCTGTTTACGAAGACCAATTATATTATACTTTGATTCACAGTGAGATAAGGCGTGCCTGGAACATTGTTATGATGGAGGGCCTCTTATAGTGCGGAGCCACCGGGTTGATTAAGGGGTTCCCGCCGACTACAGACGTAGCAATGATAGTGGTCTAATTCGTTCCTGCTGACGGAAGTTCACACCAATACTTCTCAGACCACTTCCACGCCCACAAGTTAAAGTTACTGATGAGCTCATTTCGGCCTCGATATGGGCGCATTTATATATTCATGCATTCGTTTTCAGAGGTATCCTAGCCAAGATAATAGTGAACAGATTTTTCGCTTTTTGGCTATCTAAGCCAATGCCCTGCGGCAAGACCAGACATAAAAATCGAGACATCCTGCCACTCATCGTATTGCTGCACGTCTTCTTCAAAGATCCTTGCCGTGGCCCTCGGCCTAAAGTGCCTTATACATTCCGACTTTGGAATATTTTGGACCTCAGTATGGAAACCGTACACCCGTTTGGCTCCGTAGTCACATATGGAAGTCAAATTAATATATCTGAGACATGATATCGGCGAAATCATATGTTCAAGCAAGATAGGGTGGTTTTGAATTCGTGCTTTAAGATTGTTCTCAGTCATATATGGTCATTTTCGTTCGTATCAGCTTTCGAGGTTGAAATATGGAACCGTAATGTCCTTCATTTGCGATAATTGCTATACTGCTTTGTCTATCGTTAAGCATAGGAAGTGGACATTTTGAAGTATGGAAACAGACGCTCATCATAGATGCCGCACTATTAAAGTTTATCATGCCAGATATATATATATATTCCAATCAAGTCCAAACATTAAAATAAACCCACTTCAAGTTCGAAAAAACTAATAAATAAGGCGAGAATAAACTTTGTGTTTAGGTATCTGCTGGGCCTTAGTCAAATTGACCGCTACCATCGTTCGGAACCGATTACGACTTCAACAGGTCTCCAGGAAACATTGTTTTTATTATTAAAAGCTTTTCATGAATCGACGAAATTAATTTGCTTATCGTGTTGCCTGCAATCTTGACGTATTGGAGAACAAACATGTCTTCGATAACTTGCTGTTTTTCGTCTAAACTTAACGATAGCATATAATATAATATTCGTTTATTATACGACAAGGGAGTAGATGAGGGGAAAGGTTTACATAAAAAAACAGAAGTTTTTCTTTAGCATTCTGTTGTTTCAGTCCGGTTGTAAACAAAGGTGCACCGCTGCTGCAACGCGCGCCACAGCGACAGTCAAAACACGCCAGGGGCTGATTTTATTGCCAAACTCAATAATCAGCTGATCGACAATACTCAAACATAAAAATCTGCAGCAAAGCTTTGGGCAAGTCTGTCGCCTGGCCTAGAATCGCGTCTACCGTTAGATTTCAGACAATAAAGGCGATTGCAGGTAAAGCTCATAGCACTCCATGCTTTCAACACTGTAAACGGGTTTTTCAATTAATTTAAAAAAAAAAATCTGTTTTTTTGAGTATAATAAATAATGGTCAACGGGAATACTGATGAAGTTTCCTCTCATTTCATTCCACCCTTGAATAAGCTGTAATTAATTAAAGGTATGTCACACTTATTTCGTAGATGAACTGAAGTTGTTTTTGTTGTTCTTTCTTCCTAATTTTTAGGTGCCCACTTTAAGAAGAAACTCCAATCGATATAATAAAATCCAATTTACGAAACGAATAAACCAGTACCCCGATCGTTAATATATTCAAACAGGAGTAAAAAATGCGTTTACGGGTGAAGTTTATTATAAGGCAGTGTCATCGTCACTTTTATTAACTCTTTTCCCTGCTAAGAAGATCATCGCCGCGTGGACCGTTTTTGACGTTAATGATGCCCACAGCCTGATGCGCTCGTACGGTTTTGACGGGCGCCGTTACAGCTGCCCTGCTATCACCAGCACCCTTTCATTAACAACAAAAGTAGCGTTATTACTGATCAGGACAGTTAACTTAAGCCTGCTCTTGTTGTCGACGTACGTACTGCCCACGCGAGCACAATGACGCGATAGCTGGCCAGTAACTTTCATATATTACTTATTGTTTCGAACTATTTGTTTACGCCTATGAACCTCTGATAATAATTTGTTGGCCCTGTATAATTATTTTTGCTCGTGATCCGCCAAGAACTCGCACTGCTCGTGGCTGGCCAGTTCAAGCCCGTTCCCGTTATTCAGCCTGTCGTTGTTGCTATAGTTGTTATACATGCCAACACTCAACATACTCGGGTCAAGAAAACATGCATATTTTCTTGATCCGAGTAGCTGGGCCTGTGTGAGTCGGGGGTTGAATGCGGCGTTTCGTTCAAGGTGATCCATGGCGGTATATCAAATTGCTCTGCTTACGGTATACGCACGTGTGGGTTTGATATCCGACTTCAAAAGCTGTGCATATAATAAAATGATTCTCAAGTTGATTATGGGGGCACAATGTTGTAGCTTGACCGCGAGCTGCAAAAGTAAACATTTACTCGAAAACAATGTAAGGATTATCGGTAGATTAGGAGTGTCTAGTATGGTGTCATGGGGCGTTGTTTGTCTAGCTTCATTGACACATAATGCAGAGACTTCATCTAGATGGCCGATATGGCTTCACCTAACGTTCGATATAACCTAAAGTAAACGAATAGAGACAAAAAATTCTGATCTTATAACTATTATTAATAAAATTTTATACGTTGTTGTCCTTACCGTCGGACCCAGCTGCCACAACGCCTACATTTAAACATATTTGCCTCTAAAAAGCTATTTTCTGTGTGGTCACAATATGCACTTGATTTCCATATAAAAGTGAAGAAAAAGGCACAAAAATGTAGGACTAACGATGAAATATTGCAAAGACATATGACATAAGAATGAAATGACGTAGTCAACTTTGAAGATGGCGTCATGAGGAAAATCTGCACGAACAATTTTATCATTATTAGTAACTATACCAGTAACTCTTACATGCTGCCTGCCAAATAAAGACCGATAGAAAAAAAACTCAATTTATTCAACATTTTAAGGAATATCAAGTATGGCAAAGAAGAAAAAGCGTTTGCATTATTAAAAAAAGGTAATACTGATGTTCGAAATGTGACTGGTTGACTGACTCAGACAAATGGGAATCACCTGTAATAGGGGTCGAGGTTATAATCGTAGAGTTTTCGCAAGACATATATATATATATACATATATAACTACATATATATTATTGTATAGAAGTAACTGTATCATGACAGTCCTATATTTTCCGTTGACAACTGTGAGCGTAGTTCACTGCGGATAGTATTTTGAAACAGGAAAACCCTACATGGCTAAAAGTTGGCGGCAAAACTAACAAAAAAGATTACAAAGGGTATCGAATCTGACCTTATCGAGTACCATTTGTTATTTTTAGATCGTCATTACATATTATATTTTGATAGATACTATGGTGATAAAAGCCTAGCAGATCTGAGATCGTGTGCATATTGTGTGCTTATACCCCATCTATTCTCATCATCGTGTTCATTATATTAAACCAAAAAAGTTCGTATAGTGGAAATGAATATATCAGCTATTGCCTTAGGACGGAATGAAACTATGGTTCGTTACCGATATACGTACACGAAAGCAGTGTGCTTATTACTGAAGTGAATAGAAGCACTTAGAAATCCGTATGCACAAAAGCGTCTTTTGCCTACTGTTTTCTAAGTGGCACGTACGACCCTATGGAGGACCCATCACACAAAATACCAGCACATTGTCGGAAAAAGTGGGATATTTAGAAATCTCGGCTAGCAAACTCGAAAGTATAACATAAGGGAGTCAGGAACTATAAATGCTATATATAAGTCCCTTGATCTACCAGCCAGCTTCAGTCAGTCATATATATGTAAGTACTAACGTTTCCTGCTTATGAACAGCTTTGAATATATACCACCTTTAGCCACTGCTGTGGAATACTGTTCATAATGCAAAAAAAGCTATACTTAAAAAAAAACACTTAAAGATACTCTCAGGGGTTATTTTAGATTAGGTAGTAGTGAAAATTTGCGATAATATTTTAATTTTACACAGACATAGGGTAACAATCCGTCTCATTCAAAAAATCAAGAATGACCTGTGTCAAGATACGTCTTTTTCCCTTTCTAAGGTCTATATTGCGTACTTAGTGTTCTTTTAAACACTTTTAATTATACGTCCAATTTTCTTCTTATCTTTTTCGCATTTTTGATATAAATCTATCACCTTTTTTGTAAGAAGCGTAACATAATTTTGAAGAAAATATTTATTCTGTCCATCTTGTGTGGATGTCAAAAAAATGTTTCTTTTTATCGAAGCTTTCAACGCCTATCATCGGCATAATCGTCGCCACATAGGGAAAGGCAAGTCGACATCAAAAACACGTAATACTAGAATTATTTATAATTGGTCCAGACCGGCCGCGCTGAAAACCCGAATCAGATCCGCTGTATAGAAAGGGAATATTGCGGTTAAATTTGGCGGGGTTGCCATTAAGGTACTTGAAAGCAATACGTGAAACGTTCTAATGCAATAGCTTTTATTGCTTCTTGGATCAAATCTAATAGTAAACTTTCTCATTGTATGTACGCGTATGTGCATACTGTTGTAGATCCGGCGGCATCGGAAAGTGGTGGAAGCGGAAATTCTATGGTGGCTCAGCTGTTGGCTGGAAAAAGCGGGATTGAGGAATCGGCATTACGAGAGTTCGATGAAGAAGCATATGACGTTTGCCGACGGTATATTGCACTGCACGATACCGAACGACGCACTGGAGTGCATCTCCCACTACAAGGTAAATCCCTACCAAAATAGATTAGGAAAACTCTCAAAGTATGCGTAAACGTTTCGTGCAGCAAATGATCTTTGATTAATTATTCTCGAGAGTCGCAACCGGTTGCTTTTGGATACAGATCCGTACAAATGGGATTCGTTATAAATAAAACAATATAACAACATCTAGCTTCTAACATAATCAATGGCTAATCTCTGTGTAAAGGTCGTATTATGGAATGGAGTTTTCTTTTTTGTAGCTTTTTTGTTATTACGATTGAGTGAGCATGCCCTCGGGATCGCCTGTTCGGTATAGCATTAAAGACCCGCCCCCGATATAACATCCAGCTGCAGTGGGTTTTGCTGGATATATCTGGAGTTTCCCTAATAGACATATGAAATAGTTCTATAGTTCATAGTCACTATGGTAACGCGTTCCAAGAGATGCGCATTAGCTACCCAGGCCATGACACTCCCCTGCTTAAAATTGAGTTACCTAGAATCGTTTCTAAACGCGGCTGTTCTAGTGTAGATCAATGGCAAATCGATAGCAGAAGACAGACGATACAAATAAAAAGAAAACATGATTTTCAACTTCTCTAAGGAGTAGATATGGTTGGTACTTGTCGCTTGGTAAGTTTGATCAGCACTGTCCATAATGCTTAGTCGTCGTTAGGCATCACCGCGCGTAATACCCGAATTTATGTCCTATTGACCATGTACGCACAATTGCCAACGAACGGTGCTTTTCGCATAGGTCTAATTACCAATAAAAAAGAACCTGATGCTATGGATTACTGTCTACCTAACCTTTCTGTATACATGAAATTATTAAATACGTAAACATATTTACTACCTGACGTAACAGTTAACACCCAATAAATATTCTTGACTTTGTAGATTCTGGATAAATAGTGGCTAACGCCTTTGTCGTTACCTCGCCCTTTAGGTTATTAGCTGGCTATTTTAAAACCCCTTCAAGAACCGAGGTTCTGCTGGAAATCTAGTTGGATCCTAGTTTCCTCCGCGATTGGAATTATAAATTCAACAAACAAGGATATAACAGCTTACCGTTTCTTTAAGCTTCTCTCACAGGAGTTTATCTCTAAGGGTAGACATTGGTATAATATAATTTTTTACAAGAACCATTCTTTTATTTTTTATGCCCCCAATTAAAATTACCTTTAAAATAATAACATAAATATTCATAAAACCTTCTTGTGTAATATTATATATATTTATATAGATTGATTTTTATTCATAATTAACTATATATATATATATATATATATATATATATTTTTTTTTTTTTAATAAGACTCATTTAAACCCTTATTTCACGCGATTTTGGGTCAAAAACTAGTTACAAAGACATCTGTGTGCGTGTACTTACAGTAAAAGCTTTCTTACTTTAATAATCCTTGTAACAGAATCGAGCGTTTGCGTGCACGTATAGCCGTGATTTTGAAATATCTGTCTCATTCGTGACATCATAGATCGCGTTCGCCGTTTACCAAACGCAAGATCAGATATTGATACAGTCGATTTTCTCTGAGTCTTAATCTTTGATTGTGCCCAATTAATAGACGCTCCACAATCAATATATTTGTATCGGATTTATTTCGTGAGAATATCTACATGAAACTTCATCTTATCCTTATGAAAACGAAAGATTATGCAAAATCCAATGTAGATGATACCGACGCTGGCAGTATACTGGCTGCTGAACAGCTGTTCACCATAAAATGTTTGTTCGCAGGTGGGAACTTTCGGGAATCGGTTGGCGGTGGGTCTTTAAACACTGCAAGAGATGGTATTGTAGGAGACGAGGAAGACGGTGAAGCGACTTCGACAGGAATTGCCCTTTCGAGGGAGATCAGGCGGCCGCCATCACGAGCCCGCGTTTATGCCTACAGAGGGCAAGGTCAGTGGCAGCTGAAACTACAAATATGCATTTTTTAGACTTTAAAAACTAAAACGACGTTTGCTCTGCAAAAGTATGAATGTTTTACAGATTCTTACGTGTAAAGTACAATGTAATTTTTTTATGGTAATGATAGTATTAAGCTATGAATTATGAGAAGCTAGCAATCAAGAGCTACTTGAACGGTATACCAAAAACTGGCTTCTCTCCCTAAAGAAACAAATCTTATACGTTTTAAATTGATTTGACGACAGCTAGTAATAACACCTAAAATAAATAGAACTAACTGTAGAATCATTCGGTGAAACATCGCCACATGTAATAGCATATAGTCAGACACGTAAGCATTGCCACGATCATCATTACCATGACGACAATGATAATGACGTCTGTTAATGCGCACTATGTTTGTATATACTCTTGCTAGATTTTTTCAAATTTGGCTCGTATTTTATTATAAAGCACATGTAATTGACCATATTTAAACAAGAACAGATATATCAACGAATTTTTGCACGTATGTAAAAAACATCGTTCCTGAAAACCACCTTCGTTTAATGTTTTCCACTGTTATTGCAGCTTCTATTTATCACTTAAACCACTAACTAGTCATTTTTAAAACAATAATTTTTTAGTCCGCAATTATTGGACGCCCAGCGAGATTAGTTTTGATAGTAGGCCAAAAGTGCCAAAGGTGTAGGAACTCGAAACGGCAAAAAATTAAAGAAGGATGCAAAAAGCTACAAAAAGTCTCCGAAAAGTCAACGGCTGACGCTTGATCAACAACTGATTCGTTTTCTCTGTAAAACAACCGTTAGTTTTTTGTAATAAAAATCCAGATCCATTAAAATGTTTGTTCTTTTCTCTAATTTGATGATTTTTCTATCTCATGAAATTCCAAAGCTTACGAAAGATCTTTCATTTTGCTTTATAAATATGTTACTCAAATTTTTCAGAAATTACATAGAAATTGACAATAACATATATCGTTGATTTCCGGCAAAAAAAAACTTTTAATTTTCGGGCAGGATTTGTTCAGTGCGAGAAGATTAGAGGAGCTCTGGTCCTTGCTCTAAGTCCGAAACAAGCGCAGTGTTCTTATGATCGCATGCCCGTTATGACACAAAACCTGCGAGAGTTTGTTTCAATTTAGATATCGTTCTTCCTATAGCGAGCTCAACCGTCGTGGACAATTGCTTATATTGCTTTATATCTTAGCGTAGCCACTTAGTCATTATAGCAAAGTCGACAAATGGTATTCATAATTATTTTATTTAGGACTCTGCGTATAAAACGGTGTCTGTCCGTCAGTTACTGGAAGAGGTCACTGATACCGGATGACCGGACTTGTAACTTGTAGACAAGTTAAACTATATCTGTTACTGGTCTCTTCAGACTGATTGCAGTATCTGGCATTAACTGAAGAACAACTTATCCCGACGAAGGTGATGTTTCATGTTGAGTATAAGCTAGAGTCAAAAATCGCTCTAGCTTACCTCGGAGATAGTAAGGAGCAGAAAAATAGATTTTCTACAGAGAGCGAATCTAGAACTGCAATTGTAATCCAATAAACGGTAATCCTTGACTGGACACCAATAGTGGTAGAATTAAGCCAACATCGAGTGGAGCAAATACAAGATTTCTGCCACCAGCCGGAAGACAGCTTTACACATAGGGGGTGGCCGGTGCACACTGACAGTGAGCATTTGGTCAGTTCCTGCAACGACGAATGCAACCCTGTTACATACCTAAGTCTATACGCTGCTGGCTAGAATCACTTACGATAAATACATAACCGAGACGAGCGCCTACTGCTTTTATTTCCCCATTTCTACATGTATATGCATGATCGATACAAACCCCAATTAAGTGCCAACGACAAAAAATAGTACTAAGGTTTTAATCGGTAAAACACGATCATCCACATATGGCGATAGAATTATCATTGCCCAATACGACGAACAGCACACGGTGGACAATTCCCAAAAATCTCAATTCAATACGTAAATGAGTCAGTAGCCTTTTGTTTTTCTCGGTATATAATACGAGGCAGTATAGACTTGCGTCTATGCCGAACAGTAGGTCAATACGATCGCAAAACTGCCAGACTGTTACTTGTTCATTATCGGGTAAGTTACAAATAAATCAAATATTGCGCATTCACTATGGCCGGAAAGGCATCGGGACATGGGACATCTGGAGTCACCGCAAGGCGAACGCTTTTATCGAAGTAACAGACAGGCAGTCGGTCATAGCAGGCCTGCGAAAAACCAGGATCGATAACGAAGTAACTAACCGAGTAAGCAAGGTTCGATCTTGAACTGCGTTGAACAGAAAGACAGGAACTGGAAGTTGCAGAGGTAGAACAACTGGTGACTATGAGCGCATGAAATAATTATAAGAAGTTGAGCGCAGAGTGAGTGAGTTACAAATAGTAATCATAAGCATCGCTGTGGTGCAAAAAAGCCGAAAAACGGCCTGCGCATATCCAGCCACAGTTTCTCATTAGTAGTACCCCCGACAGGTATCTTATTGAATATAATTAAACACAAGAATAAGTGTCATTTGTGGTAAGTAGAATATATCGTGAAAAAATACTCTAGAATAATATAGCAATTTCTACTGACAAAATTAGACTGGCTTCTACGATTTTAGGCCTCTTATATAGAACTGTGCGGCGAATAAAAGTACTCACTTACCATACAAATTATAGCAAATTTTACCTTGGTCCTAACCGTTTCGGCTAGGTAGATTAGGTACCACGTGAGGTCATTCACGGCACACGATTACAATTGCAAAAGTAAGAAACAAGCATAGGTTGTAAGAATACGTTAATTACATAAAAAAAAAAAAACAATAATGGGAGCGTGCACTCTGCTTTTTAAATAGGATTCATACCGATAGTTTACAAATAGCCACCCAAGGTAGTCGCAGATAACACCAACGGAGCCTGACAGTTAGTATGCTGGCCTGTATGCGTATAATTACATGGATTCGGGTCGATACCATATGTGTTGTCATAAGCAACTATTATTTCCTATGCGCAAACTTAGTTTATCTAAAAATGTTTAATCGATAGGGATAATTGTATTTGCTTTTGGCTACTTTAGCTGCCAGTATGTGTAAAAGGACAGCGCACTAATGTAAAGGTCTGTTAGGCTTAATAATGCCAGATGGCTCTGAGAGCTGCCAGGACTGGAGAATCAACTGAGAAAATAACCTCTGTCAACAGAGATACGGCTTTGGTACTTATCGTGGATGTCCATGGAGCATATCTAGAAGACAGCTGCATATCGGATTAGTAAAGATAGAAAAAAAGAAGGTTCGACTCGATTCTTTTTTTTTGAATGAAACTTTGCGTTGTAACTTGAAGGCCTATGTTAGAAAAAGCACAAACATTTAAATCGATTCATAAATGAGTTTCATAAGGGAAGTATACTTTGACTTTCCCCTTAAAGGGCTGGAGGACGACCTCTGACGATGAGGATAGCACTGAAGAAGTAACGCTTATCGGTAACTCGTCTCGATCCGTTCTTATATCGGAGGCTCAAACTGTGAAAAAAGCCTGGCCACCTGAACCTTCACAACGCATTTAATGCACCAGCATTTTTCGATCAAAAGTCATCAGGTGCATTTCTGATCCATGGCAAACCTGCAGAAGCTTGTGCATGTAACACCTAACTTAAAATTCTGTTAGAGAAACAGCGATCATTAGAAATTGTCGGCAGCAGTGGTAGCTTACGAGTGTTTCAGGGTGATACTCACTTAAATAGCATGAAAAGTTAATTATCTATGAATCAATAATAGTACTATAGACATTATTTGACGGCATCTCCTGGTAAAGCTGTGTCGCAGCACAACCCAGCTCCCTTATCAATCTGTATTTTTGGCTAGGGCTACTAATTGGCATAGCGATAGGTACAAAGGCGTTATGGGTTATGATAATTAGTTGACGCAAATGATGACGTTTCGAGATCTGCGTACGGCATCGTCACTGAACATTTCGTCTAACGGCTGGCTCCCACAACGAAACGAAGTTTGTGTATGCCTGGATTTGAACCTAGACCATTACGTGCCCTTGATATCAGCAACGAAGTACGTCACCCACTATGCTATCGCGGTAACTCCATAGATAGACCAGTGGAAAGCTATATTGACTGCATCAGTATTCGATAGGGATATGCTCCGTATATGTTTAGCTGATGCGAGGTTACTCTGGCTGGTTGCGAACCACTGCTTGAATTGTCATCACATATAGACTCACTGATTCCCGCCTGCCTAGTCGTAGCAGGATTTGCAGGACGGTTGGCTAGACATGCACGATAAATACACTTGCGGGTCTTGCGTCGCTTGCTTTGTTTCGGTTATTCATTATTCCTGTACATAGGACAGCGATAATCACGTCTCATGTTCTCTAACACTGATGCCAAGCTATGAAAGGAAAGCCGTAAGACGATAAAATATACTTGTCTTTATGAAACGTTTTCTTGTTTTAAGGCGAAGAGGGCGACTACGGAGTATCGACAGAGTACACAAAAGTGGTCTCTTCGAAAAAGTAAGTGAACTCACCCATCGACATATCAAACAATACGAAGCGACTTCAAAACTACTTTATAGTTCACAGGTATAGGGCGCCAAGCTGCTAGAAGCAGATCAAGTCAAATAAGCAACACGAACCTTATCTACGCCCGGTCAAGCTCCATATTTCATAGAGGAACGTTAAATATTGATATCATAGCAGAGTTATACAATAATAAATACTGATAGGATATAGCAGCACCCTTCTCTCTAGATAGTTTTAGAAATAAACATTCTCAGGAATATGTTTCAAGCTCCTGGATACCTATACCAACTCTGTGAGCAATAGATACAGGAAGCATGAAACATTTTTGGAACATTTACCGACACTTATGGAGCTCTACAAAATAGCTTTTAAATCGAATTAGAATAGTTTACTGGAATCAATGGAGCCATCCGTCTCTGGACGCTATTAAATGTATTTAATATGATAAATCCAAAAAAAGAGATCTTCTCTACTTAACGAGATGAATTATTGGGATGTTTCCTCTAAAAGAGATACGCGAAAACAGCACCATCGTAGCAATCAAGTGACAGCTCACTCTGATTAGGCTGATTATGAAACTATTTTTCCTGCTTATTATATACTGCGTGGAAGAGAAATGATAACTAATTAGCTTAAAAGCCAAAGAAGTATTTTGCATCTCGCTTATTTGTCCGCGGTAAAGTTGGCCAGATCTGTCAGTTATCGAACTGTTCGGATGATCACCAGAAACAGTTGAAGGGTAAACCGAAGTCACAATCTGGATAAGGTCTAGACAGGCACAGAATAGAAATCGGTTTATGACGCAGCACCTGTCTCGCTTAGGCTAAATTTAAGGGGTGTACGAGAATCGCCAGCAACAGTACCGCTTAATCGGAGTTAAACGATTAGTTTGCGGAAAAAACTCAGATCGGAATACGGCGTAACCATTGAATAGTTACTTCCAAATTCTAGAAGTGTCTCTTATGGTAAGCGCGACACAGTGTGCAAGCAAGATAAAAAAAAAACACTAATCGGTGTTAGCTTAGTGATTAAGCTAAATAAAAATTAACCTCTACGATCTAGAGCTATAAGATGCTGGACCGGTCGTCGTGCTGACCATAATGATGATGTAAAGGACGCCCACTTAACTTTGGTTTGTGTTTTTTTTTTGCAGGCGCAGCTGTATCAGACGTGGCGGATCTTGCGACGCTCGTCCGGGCGACTGCTGCTATCATTCGTCATGTCGCTGCAATCTTTGGGGCACCAACTGCCGATGCATGCGTATGGGCCTACTGCAGAGATGGATCAATGGTCGGCGTCGCTGAATGCCAGATATGCAGAGAACGCGGTTACGACCAGCTGCTGACACCCGCTACCCCAGTGATTACAGCTCTTACTACAACTACTATTATGATAACACTACGCACTATGCTGATGCCGCTGCTCGAGATTAAATCGAATATATGATACGATAACAATGACATTGCAGATCCGCATGTCATATAATCGTACCAAGGTGACTTGTGTCAAACGATTACCTAATTCGTTACTATTGTAATAAGCGAAGTGACGCAGCGAATCGGATATATGAGCGACGGTGGCATTCTTGCAATTACCGCAAACCCCCCACCCCACTCCCGCCTCTACCTGACGCCTACGCTACGAAAGTGAAAAATTCAGAGCCCCAATAAATACGTACTGCATCATCATTCGAAATGTTGTCAGACTAGACTTTATCTAAAAGCACTAATGAAACTATAACAAGCAAAATATTTATAGGTATGACACGTTTGCATTTATAGACGGAACGCTGGTTAGCACTTCATATGATCCGACGATCCTTAACGAAACATCTTGAAATTCTAGGTCTAGGAAGAAAGGTCACGTTCCTTAGTACAGCTTGTGTTCTCGTTCGCGCGTGCGACGACCTTACTAGCACATCGAATGCAATGTGCTTCAAGCCACTCCAGAAGAAGAGAAGAACCTAGACAAAGACCAGTAGAATCCTCATTATAGCTTCGTCGTCTTAGATGACCCAATAGCTTAGGTCCTGATCTCTTCGAAATCAAGTTGTTTCTCTCGAAGCTCGGTGCTTTCTTCTTAAAGCCAACATGCTTTTACGGTTGTACGTAATCTGTCCGCCCGAATCAGTTAAATGCAATTCAAAGAGCTCGCTTAAATAGAAGAGAGAAAAATTTCTTATCACCTATCGGCTAAATGCACATTATAATGCCATCCAACGGGTGGCGATATAGCGAAGAAAAAATACAGGGACATTTGCGCAACAATCCTCACTACCCGTACGCGTTTTCCGTCGGTTGAAGACATAAAAAACGGAAATTTATCATATGTCTTTCTTAAGCACGTTCTCTAATTGACATATTAGGTCGACGCAACTCGTGTTGCGTATATTTTGGTCAGTTGGGAACCTGAGCGGGTCCCTCGCTGACAGACTTCTCAGAATGACTTCGCTTAATGACCGCTTCTGTCTCCTTCGCCTAGCTTCTTCGCTTCAATTCTTTTCAACAGCTACGGCTTCGACGCTTCATTGGATTCGCCATGTCCCTCTGGTCTACCTCATTCTTGATTACCCAAGTGGCGAACACTCGTTTAGCCAGAAGCAGCTTGTCATGACATGGCAACATTTGCTGCTACTGAACCTCGTGGTAGGTATAACTATGACTGAATTTTTACGAATATTAGTAGTGATTAAGGATCATTGCTGTTGCCATATAACAGTACTAACAATAGCTAATATGATTATTAGTATTTTGCCGACCTGTCGCCAAGCGTCGGCGATTCATGGAACAGTCCGAGGAACCTCTCGCACGCAAAAGTACTCTAGTAAATATCTCATTGATAGAGAGTAAAAATGAGAAGCAATCTAACACAGTCTGATCAATGTAGCCTGATTATTATTGTTCAGATTCGTGGGTTTCGGATACGTAGCTCTGATACGCGAAGGCCCCGTTGCTCTCACCGTTCCAATGTTGAAGTGCTAGTCGTGATCAATTGAACAATAAACAAATGATTAATTAAAACGAATAAATATTGAATACATCAAGTATGTCAGCTGTCTATGTCAATGTGATTAGTTCTTTTTCCTCAGAGATGCAGAAGAAAATATATATATATATAAGCAAGTACGCCCTGACTAGTAGATACAGAACTGCGTGTCGGTGATATACAGGTGTCATAGCACAGGGTAATATCCCTTATCTATCCCGTAACAGGATCGCTTTGGTTTATACTTAACTGTAGTGAAAGGAAGCTTTAAATGAATGTCTATCCATAGCGTCGCGGTGAGTCTATCACCAGTCGTAATAGCGAAGTCTACGAACGGTCGCGTAAGTTTTAACTGTCTCCACACGAAACACAGCAGCCTGGTTTACCTGGCGCAACATAGAGAGCTTGTCGGCACTACTGCCCTGTTCTATTATTCGATACCCGCTTAGGTCGTCTAAGTAAATCAGAGTTGATAACGCCATCGAGGGAGGGACAAGGCGTTTAGGTTTCAGCTGACACTAATCCTAGGTTATATGTATCATTCTCTCGTGTAAATTTTAATGTATAATAAAGCAGTATATATTTATACAAGATGAGTCGTTATTTTTTTCAATTAAAGTAACGAACTATGAAATATCCCTTGTATTGATGCATTTACTCAGACTGAAGGTGCTACAAGTAGGATAAGCGCGCTGCATAATGATAGATAAAAGTGCCTACCTGGCACTTTTATCTATCATCGACCAGAATCAAACGAGATATTATGCACCACCATGATAGACGTAGTCAATAGCCAAGATCTGTTTCAAATAGAAGAACTAAACTAACCGGTATTCAGTGCACTAATGTTTAAAACGTTATTAATCTTGTCTTGCAAATACCGTTTACGAGAACACAATTTAATAACAGGTCGTCTAAGCAATGTCCACTTTCCTTGAGCAAAGAACAATTATCTATTACGTTGCAGAGTCTATCCAGATCTGCTCGAAAAACCTCACCTGCGAACCTTCATCACTCAGAATCGTTCAGCAGCATCAGCTCATCAGAAATAGATCACAAATCCTTCATTCACATAGGCCTTCTAAGGAGCAGAAGATCAACATCAAAAAGTTGAAAGCTAATAAAGATACACATAAGCAGAAAATCGAAACGTCACCTACCTAATATTGTACGTAGTATAATCAAAATTTGGTCTTAGATCCTATTCTGATAACGAGCGGACCAAATTATAAAAGTTACAATAACCTTGTCAAGCTCAAGTAATATTCTTCGGATCGGGCTTTAATAATGCATTTTTCTCCCTTTAAAATGGCTGGCTGTTAGTCTTTCGCTTCGACCAGGATTTTTTTTTTTAATTTTAGTAGAATTTACTCCGTACACATTTTCTTTGAGATTAGTTCTGTCTCTGTTTTGCGACAATAACTTGTGTTTGTTTGTTCTCTCTGTCGCAGTAGCGTTCCAGTGTTTTACAATCTCGGGGCTTAAATTTTATAGAATCAGCTGGAAAGGCGGACAAAAATAAGCAGACAGCTTCGCAGAATTTCGCTGTACGAGTAAGAAACGGTTCGGCCAGTCGGCCAAATCTCATTGGAGTTCTCACTGGTTCTTTTAGACAATGTATAATTGTTTTTTCCTTCACTTGATCAAAATAGAAACGTTCTCTGTGTTGTTTTTGTACGAAACGAGCACTGACCACCGGTGGCGAGCGACAACAGTGGTAGCTGTTGTAGCTAAAACAATTTAGCTTTGAATTGTTGTGAACCCGTAATAGTATTCTCTATTCACTAGAAGCTTGTCGTTCCAGCATACTTACACTCTTTCGGTTTCGATTGCCCTCCATCCAACAGGACCTTGATAGTAGTGTCTTTAAGATTTACCTACATTTTGTTTCATGTCTTCCAATGCCACATTCCTGACAAATGGTAAAGCCTCTATGCGAAAAGGGACAGTGCAGTATTTCGAAATGATTGTATTATTGTTCATTCAAAACGATCAGTGAGAGACAGAGTCGAGCTGTCCGATGATTTCTTGAGAGCATCTCCATCCAAAATGCGTATTTAATACATAGTTCGCGTTAGGATTGAAGCTGAAAGATTGAAATCAAGTCTGTCGTGGATTAAAATTGCAAGGGATGTAGCCTACGCCAGCCGCCAATAGATTAATAACCAGAAAAGTATTTGATCGCCCCCCAAAAACGAAACAGTCCATGAACGATACTATTAATTTCTGGTCGACATATTACTGTGTATTGTTAAAAAAGTGTGTCATTATTGGCAATTTTTTTAGGGTCCGTGTGAGCATGGTCCAATGCCGGAATCGCTTTCATTGTCTGACTGTGACGAAAACATGCGTACATCATCTTCTGTATTTGTAGCTAAGACAGAGTCTAACCTAAACTAAATAGGTGTAATAAAACTAAATAATAAATAACTAAAAAGGTTTATGACCCCTTATGAATGGCGGTGGAAAATCGTAAATAATACATATTTTGCCTAATGTATTGTCATTGGCCATAACTATCGTTTCTTCAGTATAAACATTTTTGGGCATGCTACAACAATGCGCGAAACACATTTAACCTATCGGTGATTCGTATCGTTTTTCTAAATTTAGAGCGCGCGCAAACTAGCCGTCCTAATCATTGATAGGGCAATGAGGAAGAAGCCTTCATCAGCGTGTCCGTTTCAGTAGGGAACTCGATTGACGTTCATTAATATTTATCCAAATGCTGACGACAATGTTATCGATTGAGCTAAAATACCGCTACCTAATTCCTTTCATAGGGATCTCTGTAACGTCATAATATTAACCCTTACCGTATTGGGTATCATCGTGGAATGGGATAAAATGGTGGGATTTCAGCAAAATCAGCAGTAGCGTTTCGTGTTGATATTCCGCACTAAATACAGTCGGTGCATTCTATTTTACCATCTGTTTCCTCGCTGGTTTGCTGATGATTTGAATGACTGTGTAGGTAAAGTGTTGAAACGAAAAGAAGATGAGGTAACTCCGAAAAGCAGCAGACCCTATTTAGCAGACTACTTGATCAAAACAAATACACACAGCGCGAAACTCCTGAAACGCTACACGTTGCTAGGAAGCTGAGGGAAAACTTCCAGCTATCGTCATCCGTATCAAGGATCGGCATTAAATGCGTACTACGAAGCGAGAGGTTTCTGTGGTTATTTGCGAACTTCAAAGAGATAGACTTATTCCGTATAATTTCGTCCAGAGGTACAGGAGTAGTCCCCTCACGACAGCTACGTCCCCACGCACGGTGAGGCACTTAGTCACAGATCAGAGATACAAAGTATCTCTAAGCTGTTAATTCCCAATGACATTTAAGCGCTGCCGAGATCGTCTAATTCTGCAGACTTTACTCCCATAGAGGAAGTCCGAAAAATGATGGGTTCGGAACCGGCAGTAAGTAACAATTGTTTGGATCTCCTTGAAAAGATCACTAATTTATGGCTACAGGACTAACTCATAGCTGACAGAGCGAGAAAATGTCCCAAAAGAGAGGCGGCAGTTACCGCTTAAGAGGCCGTGCCACAAAACACTGACGACGCTCGCAACTGTCACATTGTTTGTCAGGAATTTAGAAATATTTTCCTACCCTCTGTCGCATATAGGGTACTAAAAGTAAGTAGAATAATGTCGCTTTCGTAAGATAAAACCCGTTCAAAAATACCTAGTTCGAGTGCTGCCAAATTGGAAACAATTTCCTTGCTCTTATTTGAGTCTAACTAGATTAAAGACCGACTTTATATATACACACTCTTTGGTTCTAGTTTGTTTGTCTCTCCAACACGAAATCGACTCTCCAAATCTTGGCTTGTGGTGCAGAATGAATGCTTCTTCCCGAGCGGGGCTGGCTTTTTCAAATTCATAGAACGTTTTTTGCAGAAATCTTGGAAATACATCTGTGAAAAAGTAGTGGAGCTAAGGTAGGTTATATTTCAAATTCTATCGAAATTTGTTTCTACTGACAAGATGATAGCCGGATGTTTATGTGGAAATCTATGATTTAGAAATTTTTTGCTAAGACCAACCGAAAGCTACTTCCAGGCTGAATTAAAATGTTCCCATATCCAAATTTTAGTTTTTAAATTAAAAGTGTCTATATCACTTTTACTGGCTCACTCACGGCTATTTCATGTGAAATATTTTAGCAAACATTGGACGTGGCTGCCCACCCGTTGGCACAAATATCTAACTTATTTCTTCTAAGCTCTATTTTTCCAGCATAGTTTAAAGTATCTTTATTTAAAGGTAATTTATTATTTAAAGGTAAAAGTGCCGTAATAGTTCAACAAACTAAAGACTCATAATTATGGCCGATTTCTACGAGAAACTCCTTGAAAGAATCGAGACTGCAGCATAGTTTTCTTCGCTCCCGCTCGTACGACCTAGCCTTTTGTAATATCTATATCACCTTTTTTTTTGTCAATAATGATTTACCAAGTCCTAGAAGATACTCCGTACAAAGCCGATAAGGTCTATAGTTTTTTGCACAAATTCATCGCTTTGCCCTTGTGCACCTTGACGTTTATGAAACTCAAGATGTCATAGTTGATCTTCCTTCAGCTAAGATGAGCGTCCGTTCATTGATATTAGCAGGCTGTGTTCTGGTCGTGTTGCGTTTTCGAAAACATTAAACCTCTTTTAAAAGTTAACATTTCTTCCATTGTTCAATTCTTCAGGATCGGCCATGTGGCTCTTCTGTTATCACGTCAACACCGACGGCGAGCCAGTCGAGTAATGGACGGACTGCATTAAATCAATGATACTTTAAAGTCTGAGAAGTTAAAAAACGCCGATTAGAATAGGAACCACTTTCTTCGTAGGGCATCGCGCACCCACTCAATAGCACGCAATCAATCACACGTAAAACCATCCATCGGACGTAAAAAATTCATATTTTCTGAACGTTATTGTCTCACTTGTCTGGCAGCAATGCGCTAGTACTAATTCAATTCATTCATTCATTATTTCGAATCTGACAAGCGTAACAGTTTTTAAAAATTTATTTTTACATACGAATCGACGTTAAACGACTATCGGAAATATTCCGATTTTAAGGTTTGGCAGACGACAGGCTCTGTCAGAACAGATCCTAGTAAAGGCACTGCCTGACTGATAAAACATCCGATGCCTAACAGTGCTTTGATTGCATATCTATTCGCGTTTCTAGATTTTTTTAATGGAAAGTTTATAATAAAACTTGAAATCAGGTGCTGCCACTGTAGGATAAAGTATGGCAGGTAAGATCTGTTAGGCTTACCTTGAACAACCGGAAGTTATGTACACCGCCAAGACCAAAAAGATAAATGGCGAAATAGGTTATGCAATTTATGTTCCTATTTGATATTTGGGTCTAGTAGCCGAAAGCCATATGTAAAAAAACGGATCAGATACCAAATGATGTATGGGCGCGATCATAGAGAAGCGTTGCATTTACAAAAGTGTCTAGGAAATGCACATTGCTCATTGAAATATCTAAAGTAAGTCCACTGTCTGTGAGAGCGTGATTCTGAACGTCTTTGCTTTTAAGTAAAACTGCTTTTCAAGATGTCAGCGTACAAGTACGAAAGCTGCATGGAATCCCTGAAGAATACCTTCGCGTCTAGATTAGCTTGTAAAAGCTATGGCGGTCCTGTTCCGCCACTTTTTCTTCTGAGATTGCAGAGCGTGAGGTCGAGACCGCCACTCATAGAAAACAGCTCGTTCTCTCTTGTATATACATTCGCTACTATTTAAACCAGATTGCATAATATAAGACAGTTAGAGCTGTATATTTATTCTTAAGCCGAAGTAGATTTGAAGCTAATACGCAGAGCGTGGCGGTAGTGAGGCAGGACTTTTACAACGAATGATCGCTACGTCATTATGGGCCGAGTCAATAGATCGTGCCTGAAGGAAACTGGGCCAGGTTAAGGACCCAAAAGAGAATTGTCATGGAACTCTGGGGGCAAGATCTTGCATGTTGTTTTTTATTTGGTTCAACCTTTCAAATCTGTTATGCGAGCAGAATAT